>NC_071553.1:3713642-3952364 GCF_026979565.1 Vidua chalybeata
TGATCCCATGATCCCATGATCCCATGGATCCCACCCCGTTCCGTTCCGCTCCGCTCCCCGCGCTCCCGGTGCTGCGGGCAGCCGCTGCCCCCGCGTGGGGACGCGGGCTCGGCGCAGCGGCGCTCACCCAGCAGGCGGAAGATGAGGTGCAGCTCCTCCTTCACCGTGGAGCCGGGGAACATCGGCCGGCCCGTCACCATCTCGTAGTGGATGCACCCGACCCCCCTGAAGCGCAGGGGACACCCCGGGGTCAGCGGGGACAGAGCCCGCGGGTGGCGCCGATGGAGCGGGATCAGCTCCCGGAGATGGATCCGCTCCCGCCGCGGGGGGATGGCACGGACCCGACCCCCGAGTGCCAGGGCACGGGGAAACCTGCTCTGGGAGAGCTCTGGGGACAGGGAAACTGCTCCGGGAGAGCTCTGGGGACAGGGAAACTGCTCTGGGAGAGCCCTGGGGACATGGGGACAGGGAAACTGCACTGGGAGAGCTCTGGGAGAGCTCTGGGGACAGGGAAACTGCTCTGGGAGAGCCCTGGGGAGCTCTGGGGACAGGGAAACTGCACTGGGAGAGCTCTGGGGACTGGGAAAACTGTACTAGGAGAGCTCTAGGGACATGGGGACAGGGAAACTGCACTGGGAGAGCTCTGGGGACAGGGAAACTGCACTGGGAGAGCTCTGGGGACAGGGAAACTGCTCTGGGAGAGCTCTGGGGACATGGGGACAGGGAAACTGCACTGGGAGAGCTCTGGGGACAGGGAAACTGCTCTGGGAGAGCTCTGGGGACATGGGGACAGGGAAACTGCACTGGGAGAGCTCTGGGGACAGGGAAAACTGCTCTGGGAGAGCTCTGGGGACAGGGAAACTGCTCTGGGAGAGCCTGCCACCCTCTGTTGTACCCAGCACTGTGAGGGTGAGGATGGAAACGCTTGGCTCTGTCCTGGAGAGCCCGGGAAGCTCCCGGGAAGCTCCCGGGAAGCTCGGGGCCTCACCACATGTCGATGGGCGTGGAATACTCGGTGGATCCCAGCAGGACGTCGGGGGGCCGGTACCAGAGCGTCACCACCTCGTTGGAATAGGTTTTTGTGGGGACCGACTTGGCCCTGGCTAATCCTGAGGGTGGCAGGGACACACATCAGGGAGCTGCCCCTTTTTCCCAATCCTGCACCGTCCCTGGAGGGCTTCACCTACCAAAATCAGCCAGCTTGAGCTCCCCTCGCTCGTTGATGAGCAGGTTCTGGGGTTTGAGGTCTCGGTGCAGGATTTTCCTGCCGTGGCAATAAGCCAGGCCACGGAGCAGCTGGAACATGAAGATCTGCAGGGAGGAGGAGGAGGAGGAGGAAGGGGGTGCATTTAGGACTAAAAATCAACCTGCCTCGAGGAATCTGGATGTTGTGGGCAGGAAAGCCCCCTCGGAGCTGGGCTGGGGTGGGAAACGCTGTGGGGAAGTGCCACGGGATGGGATGAGCCAAGTGTGCGCGGGCAGTGATTTTATTTAGGGTGGCAGTGACCCGAGAAACGCTGGGGGAGCCTCAGAAAGGGAGCAAGAACTGAAGGGTGAAGGGATCTCCAGCCTCTCCCAGCCCCAAAACAGCCCCACCAGGACGAGGGCCAGGGGAGGGGTCCCGGGCACGCCCCTCACCTTCACATTGTGCACACTCATCAGGTTCCCGCAGTTCTCCAGGTACTGCTTGAGGTCGTTGTCCTGCAGAGGGAAGGACGCGTCAGTCTGTCCTTCCCTCGTCCCCCCAGCCCCCAGAGAAGCCCCCAGACCCACCAGGTACTCGAAGACGAGGGTGAGGGAGCGCTCGGTGTGGATGATGTCGTGCAGGGTGACGATGTTGGCGTGTTTGAGGTTCTTCAGCAGCGACACTGCGGGGACAGCGGGGTTGGGGCAGCAGGAGCCGGCGCTGAGCACGGCCACAGCCATCCCAAATCCTCCTGGGAGCCTGGGGGAAGCCCCTCCCGGCCTCACCTTCCCGGATGGCCGTGCAGGGAGCCCCCTCCTCGTGCTCCAGGCGGATTTCCTTCAGCGCCACCAGGTTTTCCGTCAGTTTGCTGCGGCCCTTGAACACCGTGGCGTAGGTGCCCTGGCAGGGGACAGGGGACAGGGGACACAGGACATTTCCCAGGGTGGCACAGCACCAGTGTCCCCAAAACATCTGGAGGAAGGACCATTTGAGGTGACAGCACCAGGTCTGAGCTCCACAAGAAAGACTTGCTCCTTCTTGGATATTGAAGATTTTTTGCCCTTTGCGCTTCGAGCTGCCCTTTGAATTTCATTGAATTCCTTACAGGGGTGTCACAGGCTACTCACCTCTCCCAGTTTGTCCAGTTTAACGTAGGTTTCCAGCTTCCCAAAGCCGATATCTGACTGTGAGAGAGAAAGGAAAACATCACTGGGGAGGAGAGAACCTCATCCAGGGGTGGCTTCACCTCCAGAAGGCTTCCTGGGGACACTGGGCAGTGACAATTGGGATTTTCACTCCATTTACTGCCCAAACCCTCTGTGTATCCTGGGAAAAGCCGTGTCCTGAGCAGGGGAGTGAAGGTCGCTGCACAACCCCCAGAGCTCCATTCCTTATTCATGAGGGGCTCATGAATATTAATGACATCTCCCTGGGTTTGTTTTATTGATCAGACAGCACAGGCAGGTAAATTCCAGCTCTCCTTCCCCCCTCCCTCCTCCTGAACGGGCACCTCGGGTCCCAAAAAGTCTCCTGAGGCCTGGCTCTGGTACCTGGGCACCTCTGGTGTCTGCACACGGAGATTTTTTACTCCTGTTTTGTTGTACACAGAGTTTTTGCTCCTATTTCTGCTGCTGCAGCAGAGAAACGGAAATGCCACCACTGGAGCAAAGGCTGATTCATTATTTATCCACATTTGCATTTCCACTGGCAAGAGGCTCCGGCTGAGCTGCAGGAGGGTTTCCCTCTCCTGCTTTGGGAAGGAGCCAGGCTGGGACTCAGCCAGGTGTGCACAGGGGAGTGAAGGAAGGTGGGAATGGCCCAGCAGGTGCAGCTGGGGAAGGGATGCAGATCTCAAAATTGTGGGATCACTGAGGCTGGAAAATCCCTGTGGGATCATCGAGTCCAGGCTGTGCCCGATCCCCACCCTGAGCACTCAGTGCCACCTCCAGGTGACACCTCCAGGGATGGGCACTCCAAACCCCCCTGGGCAGCCCCTTCCAGCCCTTTCCATGAGGAAATTCCTGCTGGTGTCCACCCTGAGCCTCCCCAGCACAGCCCGAGGCCGTTCCCTCTCCTCCTGTCCCTGTTCCCTGGGATAAGATCCCAAATCCCCCCTGGCTGTCCCCTCCTGGCAGGGAGTTGTGCAGAGCCAGAAATTCCCCCTGAGCCTCCTTTTCTCCAGGCTGAGCCCCTTCCCAGCTCCCTCAGGACTCTCCAGACCCTTCCCAGCTCCCTCAGGACTCTCCAGACCCTTCCCAGCTCCCTCAGGACTCTCCAAACCCTTCCCAGCTCCCTCAGGACTCTCCAAACCCTTCCCAGCTCCCTCAGGACTCTCCAGACCCTTCCCAGCTCCCTCAGGACTCTCCAAACCCTTCCCAGCTCCCTCAGGACTCTCCAGACCCTTCTCAGCTCCCTCAGGACTCTCCAAACCCTTCCCAGCTCCCTCAGGACTCTCCAGACCCTTCCCCTGCTCCCTCAGCTCCTCCCGGTGCTGCTGGGGCTGTGCAGGAAGGGCTGGGAACGGGCAGGGACATGAGGGGACCTCGGTGCCACCCAGGGGAGCTGGCACAGCAGGACACAAGTGCAGCGGTGACAGGGACACACGGGGGATGCCGCGCCTGGCACTGCCCCCTCTGTGGGTGCCACTTACGAGGGAAGCCCGCCGGGACATCCTGCTCAGGGGCTTGGGGAGCTCCAGGCTCTCCATCTGCAGCTTCTGCAGGAACTCGGGGGGCAGCCGGATGTCCATGGGCAGCGAGAGGCGCTTGCTGACGTCCTGCAGGGAGGGGACAGACGACAGGGAGGTGACAGGAGGACTTTGAAGGGGAAGAGCTCTGTCAGAGAGAGCTGGCATTGATGTGGCAGCGCCGCTCAAGGGAAGGGGGGTGGTGGCACATGGCGAGCGCCCCGCGGGAGCCACAGCAGAGGGCTCGTGTCTGACACCGCCACGTCCCCAAACCGCGCCCAGCCAGCGGGGAGGTGACACCCAGAGGTCCCCCCATCCCCAGCACTTGCCTCCATGGAGAAGCGGCGCTGGCCGTGGTTGCGGTAGCGCACGGCGGCCACCGGGGACCGGCCCTGCCCCTCCGGCGGGGACGCGGGGCTGCCGTCAGCTGCCACCTCCCTGCCCAGCTGTGCCAGCTGCAGGTGTCCCTGAGCCAGGTCTGGGGACAAAAGGAAAGCAGAGTGAGCTGCCGGAGTGGTGGCAGGAGCGACAAGGAGTGAGGGCGGGGCAGGGATGCTCCGGGGATACGGGAATCTCTTCTTCCTTCTCTCTGCGCAGAGGGAATTCTGCGTTTTGCTCCGGATTCCTGGTGCATCGCCATCCTCAGCGTTCCCAAAGCACAGCCTGGCTGCCACCAGGGTCTGTGACAGAATTCCCAAATCCCACCCCAGTGCTCTGCCCCCTGCAGCAGCACGGGGTTTGGCAGGGATGAGGATTTGCCTTCCCATCCTTATCTTCCCAAAATGTTTTAGGTAAAACAGCCTAAAACACAGTCTGAAACACAGCTTCAAACACAGCCTGAAACACAGCCTGAAACACAGCCTGAAACACAGCCTGAAACACAGCCTGAAACAGCCTGAAACAGCCTAAAACACAGCCTAAAACACAGCCTGAGACAGTCTGAAACACAGCCTGAAACACAGGCTAAAACACAGCCTAAAATTCAGGAACACCGGGGTGCCCATCCCTGGCTCTGGATCCCTCTGGGTCAGGAAAGCAGGAGAGGAAGAGGCAGGAAGAGGGAGGAAAAAGCCCTTCCTTAAGGAATTTACACACACAGGGACCTCACCTGCCCTGGGAACCACCACAACCAGCAGGAATCCGGGTGTGTTCCTCCCAGGATGTGAGCATTTCTCGGAAGGAGTTTGGGATTAAAGTCACTCGCTCCAAACAAACCACTCCAGGCTTTCCTGTCCCGAGCTCTGCCCTCAGCCAGGCGCAGAGAGAAGCACGAGAGCTTCCCCTGAACACCAAAGCAGCTCAGAGAAACAGCTCCTCCCTTGGGACCCCAGGTGTGAAGCCTGGCTGGGCTCAAGGAGCCGTGAAAGGAGCAGGAAATCAGAGCAAAATGAACCACTGAGCTCCTTCTGCTCCCTGCTTTGAGGTTTGCACTTAAAGCTCCTCGCTGGGTGATTCCCAGCAGGGACATGGTGGCACTCCGGGGACATCCTGGCACTCACAGCCAACACACCCAGGGTTCAGCACAGGTCACCTGGCCCCCAGCGAGGAGGATTCCCCCGGGGGATCCATGGATAATGATTCCAGGGGCTGCTCCAGGAAGAGGATTCCCCCGGGGGATCCATGGATGATGATTCCAGGGGCTACTCCAGGAGGAGGATTCCCCTGGGGATCCATGGATGATGATTCCAGGGGCTGCTCCAGGAGGAGGATTCCCCCGGGGGATCCATGGATGATGATTCCAGGGGCTGCTCCAGGAGGAGGATTCCCCTGGGGATCCATGGATGATGATTCCAGGGGCTGCTCCCAAGGAGGCAGTAGCAAACTGGGCGTGCTGGGAGCCAGGATGATGCACTGGATGTGCTGGGGTGGAGAAAAGGTCAGGCAGGACGGACCAGCCCTGACCCCCTCCCCGCCGCGCTCCCTCCCTTCTCCCGGCTTTGCAGCCACGCTCCAAAATCCCCAAAACCCCAAAAATCCCCGGTGCCCTCCCTGCAGACGCTCCCCGGAGCGAGGGGGAGCAGCGAAACTCCCCCGGGAGCGCCCCAGGCTGAGCCCTGCCCTGTCCCTGCCCTGTCCCCGGGGCTCAGGCGACAATCCGGGCTCCGGGGATGATCTCATGGCTGAGGAGCGGGAAGGGAGGGAGGGCTGGATTTTCACGGGGTGCTGAGCAGGGCTGGGACCTGGCTGCAGTTTGCTCGGCTGATGGATGAGAGGTGGCAGGCAAGTGACCTGGCAAGGGCTGTGGGTTTGTGCCATGGGCACCGGGCGAGCTGGGAGCGGAGAGCTGAGGGCTCCTGGGTGCCCAGCCCGCACCCGAGGGTGGGTTCAGCCCGTGCCAGGGGGCTTGAGAGGGGCTGAAGCAGTGCCATGGCTTTTGGGCACACGGGTAAAACCCCTCCTCTGCCCCCTGTCCCTTTCCCTCCATCTGTTTTTACAGCAACAATCAGGAAACGTCCCCTGAATTAACCACAGGTATGAAAATAATGTGGATTAATTCAACTGGACCGAATCTTTTGAACTTCCTCGTTTCCCAAGCGAATTATAATCAAGGAAACCAAAGGCCATTTAAGGTCTGACTGAATGGAGCCTGACTAACCCACTGGAAATGATATTTTGGGTGAATTTGTGCTGGTTCCCACAGGTGAAACAACCCCAAAGCTGGGTAAAAGGTGCAACCTGCAAACCAGCAGCTCTGACTCTGCACCAGCGGATCAGAGACAACCTCTTTGTCACGTTTGATGTAAAATCAGATGTAAATCCACAACCTGAACACTCCAGTGGATCCAAAAGGATGGGAAAAGGAGGTACAGATTCACAGAAGGCTCGAAGAGGTGGGGGGAGAGGGGTTGGGCTGCCCTGGGATGTGCCAGCCCAGCCCACCCTGCCCTGCCACCGGGAGATTCCCAATCCCAAAGGGCTGGAGCTGCCCTCGGGGCCCGCAGGACCCTGCTGGGAGCTCGGTGGGAAGCTGTGGGTGGGAAGAATTCATTCCACGTGAATTCCGGGGAGCCCTGACACGGAAAGAACGAGGCTGCTGCGATATCAAAGAGAACGAAAGCAGACACAGGCAGCCCTTTTTATAAATATATTTAAACTCCTCCTCTGCCAAAACAAGCTTTGATCTCCCAAGGAAAGGGGCCAGGACCCTCCTCTGCCTGCCTGGCTTAGAACTTTTAATTACTTTGCTGAGTGTGAGCTCTCCTCTCCAGGTTCTGCGCCGCTCTGAGCTCGGGGTTTTCATCCTCCTTCCTCCCCCTCATCATCGTTCCTTCAGGGCCTGGTGCTCCCGAGGCCAGAGCTGGCTCTGGTTTATCCCTTTCCAGCCCAGACACTGAATTTTGGCTGGCCTGGGAGGGCAGAGCAGGCTGGAGGTGTTTGGGGGCTGCTGCTGGATGCCCCCAGCTCTTATCAAAGCCACCAAGCCCTGATCCCTCCGAAAGAAACAGACTCAGGCTCCACCAAGGTGACATTGCTGGTGACAGGATGTGTCCAGACTGGAAAGCTGTTTGATTTTCCAGCTTGGGAAAAAAAAAAAAAAAAAAAAAAAAAGGTTGTTTGTCCTCCTTTTATCAGCGTCTGTGGGGGTGAGGTCATGGGAATGACGGCATGGGGAGGACGGAGCTGTGGGGATTTCTCACCACAAACACGACAGACGGGGCAGCTTCGTGCCCTGCTCCTGCCCTCACAGGAGCCAGAGCAGCTCTGGAGCTCTGGGATGGTGGAAGTGTGCTCACGAATGGGAGGAGCTTTGGGGTCCCTTTGTCCCGGATTGCAGGGCACGATGAATTCCATTTCCATCTCTAGGGCAGCTGTTTTCTGTTCAGTGAGCAGCTTTCCTTAACTTCCACAACCCATCCTCCCCCAGGGGAGCCATCTGCTGATAACGGGCTGTTGAATGCCACCGGTGACTGCTAAGAGCGAGAACATCCCATGGGGAATGCTGCGCCCAGGGGGAGGAGCCGAGCATTCCTGCCTGGATATAATCTGGGCTCTGGGACACCAGCACGGCTTTTCCTGCGCTGCATTTCCCAGAGGAACAGCTGCCTCTTCCACCGCAGGAACTGCACCCTGCTACAGGAACTGCAGGAACTGCACCCTGCTACAGGAACTGCACCCTGCTACAGGAACTGCAGGAACTGCACCCTGCTACAGGAACTGCAGGAACTGCACCCTGCTACAGGAACTGCACCCTGCTACAGGAACTGCAGGAACTGCACCCTGCTACAGGAACTGCACCCTGCTACAGGAATTACACCCTTTTGTAAAGGAACTGCACCCTGCTACAGGAATTACACCCTTTTGTATTCTACAAGAACTGCACCATTTTTCTACAGGAACTGCACCCTTTCTTCAGGAACTACACCCTTTTGTACAGGAACTACACCCTTTTCTGCAGGATCTACACCCTTCTACAGGAACTGCACCCTTTCTTCAGGAACTGCACCCTTTTCTGCAGGATCTGCACCCTTTTGTAAAGGAACTACACCCTTTCCTACAGGAACTACACCCTTTTCTATTCTACAGGAATCACACCCTTTTCTACAAGATCTACACCATTTTTCTACAGGATTTACACCCTTTCTACAGGAGCTACACCCTTTCCTACGGGATCCCTGATCCAACAGAACCACACCTGCAGCCACAATTCCCGACTGGACTGCCACCAACACCCTGACCAACAGGGTGTCAGGTTGTATTCTGCCTCTGGCAGTGTTGTTTTGCTTCACTGCATTGTTTATTTTGTCTTTTTATTTCCTTCCCTAATAAAGAACTGTTATTCCTGTTCACATATTTTTGCCTGAGAGCCCCCCTTAATTTCAAATTTATAACAATTCGGAGGGAGGGGGTCTACATTTCATTTTGGGGGGGGCTCCTGCCTTCCTTAGCACGCACCTGGCTGTTCAAACCAAGACACCCTTCCAACCCAAACAATTCCCTGGTTTTGTGATTCTCCAGGAGGCCTGGCCTCCTCCTGCACCCCAAGGATGGGCCCAGGCACTCCCAGCCACCCAAGTGTGGGATTTGCAGCCTGGGAGTGCTGTGAGCCAGGGATTCCTGAGGCTGGAGGGAAAACAAACTGCAGGCAATTCCCTGAGGAGCCACACGAGGTGAGGGAAGGAGAACGGAGGCGTTGATCCCTGCTGGGGTCAGCTCTTGTCCCTGGAGCAGTGCCTGAGGTGCCACCAGCAGAGGCAGGATGGGCTCTGGAGCCCTGGGGACACAGAGAGCCCAGGGACAGCCCCAGAGATGCTGACAAGAAGGGAAAACCTGCAGCAGAGCTGTTTTGTGGGGCAGAGGAGCAGCACAGGAGCTGCTGCCGTGGCTGCAGGCTCAGCTCTGCTCCCCACAGCTGGAGCAAAGTCACTCTTCCCCTCTGCACTTTGGTTCTCCAGCTGGAGAATGGGCACCAAGCCCTGGGAGAGATCCAAACTCAGCTCCAAAGCTGCCCACAAGCTCTGTGAGAGGCTGGTGCACACCTCGGATCATGGACCCACCCCTGGTCCTGGCCACAGGCTCACACTTTGCTCCTGTTCTCTCCTGGCTGCCTCAGGATCAAGCCCAAAAGCCCAGGGGTGCCTGGCAGACGCTGCTGGCCCCTTTTGCCTCCCAAGGGCAAAGGAAGAACTTGAGATGTCTCATTAAAGCACAATAAGAGGGAAATCACCTCTGGGGTTTGCAGAGCAGATAAGGAGGAGGAGATAAGGAGCCCAGATCCCACATCCCACAGCAGGAGCAGCGCCCAGGACTTCCTCAGCCTTGCCCCATTTTATCCCCACGGCTCCTGCACGGCTAATTAAGGGCTCAGGTCTAATTACAGCCCTCACTGAGGGCTGCGGGTGCGTGGGAGGGGGGCAGGAGCCGCGGGGATGCTGCTCGGGTGTCTGCAGAGAGAAGGAAGAGCCTGGGGAGCTGCGGGAGGGAGGGAGGGCGGCTCTAAAGGAGCTTCCAGCATCCTCGGGCAGCTTGGCTGGCACGGCCGGGCCCTCCCCGCCGGGCAGCGCCGGTGCCAGGCGCTGACAGCAGGACTCAGCCCCCTTCAGTGATGGCAGAGCCCGAACGGGAGCTGAGGGCACGGGAAGGGGCCGGGCTGCGGCACAGCTGGCAGGAGGCACCGCGGCATGGCCGGGATTCACCTCGGCGTGAGCCCAGCCGGCTCTGCCCGGCTCCCCAGGCTCTGCCCAGCTCTGCCCAGCTCTGCCTGGCTCTGCCCACCTCTGCCCACCTCTGCCCAGCTCTGCCCAGCTCTGCCCGGCTCCCCAGGCTCTGCCCGGCTCCCCAAGCTCTGCCCAACTCTGTCCAGCTCTGCCTGGCTCTGCCCGGCTCCCCAGGCTCTGCCCAGGCTCTGCCCAGCTCTGCCCGGCTCTCCAGGCTCTGCCCAGCTCTGCCCAGGCTCTGCCCAGCTCTGCCCAGCTTTGCCCAGCTCTGCCCAGCTCTGCCCAGGCTCTGCCCAGCTCTGTCCAGCTCTGCCCAGGCTCTGCCCAGCTCTGCCCGGCTCCCCAGGCTCTGCCCGACTCTCCAGGCTCTGCCCGGCTCCCCAGGCTCTGCCCAGCTCTGTCCAGCTCTGCCCGGCTCCCCAGGCTCTGCCCAGGCTCTGCCCAGCTCTGTCCAGGTCTGCCCAGCTCTGCCCAGCTCTGCCCAGCTCTGCCCGGCTCTCCAGGCTCTGCCCAGCTCTGCCCAGCTCTGCCCGGCTCTCCAGGCTCTGCCCGGCTCCCCAAGCTCTGCCCAACTCTGTCCAGCTCTGCCCAGCTCTGCCCGACTCTCCAGGCTCTGCCCGGCTCTCCAGGCTCTGCCCGGCTCTGCCCAGCTCTGCCCGGCTCCCCAAGCTCTGCCCAGGCTCTGCCCAGGCTCTGTCCAGGTCTGCCCAGCTCTGTCCAGGCTCTGCCCGGCTCTCCAGGCTCTGCCCGGCTCTCCAGGCTCTGCCTGGCTCTGCCCAGCTCTGCCCAGCTCTGTCCAGGTCTGCCCGGCTCCCCAGGCTCTGCCCGGCTCCCCAGGCTCTGCCCGGCTCCTCAGGCTCTGCCCGGCTCCCCAGGCTCTGCCCGACTTGCCCGAGCACGGCTGCCCTGGCCGGGCTGCTCGCAGCGCCTGCAGCATCCCCGGCCCTGCCCCAGCCTGCCCGGGGCTGTGTTTGCACAGGGGATGTGCCCTGATTTGGGTTTAACCCCTCATCTCCCTGGGTGCTGAAAACCAACGCGCGGGGAGGAGCACAGGCTGCTCCAGCGAGCCCCGGGTGCTGCCCAGGACAGAACCTTTGGCTTCAGGAACATGAGGCTGGAGCCCCCAGAGGGGTCGCCCCCCTCTTTTGGGGAGGCAGGAGGAGATCCCACACTTTCCCACTCTCCACCTTAACCGCAGCTCCCCATTTCGTGCAGATTCCTTTCCCTCCCCTCCGGCTTCCCTGGTGCAGGGATAAATCTCTCTGCAGCTTTAATGCCGAGGTGTTACTCACCCCCAGGGGCGGAGAGCGGGGAAAGCAACACAGAACGAGGGACAGACACTTTCCACACATCTGAGAGTGGCTGGGGGAGGGCTGGAGAGCCTTTCACCCACCCCAGATAGTCCCGAGCAGGGAGCCAGGGGCTCCTCACCTTCGTTCCTCTGGTTGTTGAACTGCTCCGTGAACTCCGTCAGAGACTCCTCGATGGTCTCCGTGCGCGGCACCGAGAGCGAAAACCTCCTCTTGAAGTTTTTCATCTTGTTCATCTTCCCTCGTGCTGCCAGGGACGGCAGAGCCCTGCGGGGAAGGGGACAGCAGGTTCAGAGGGCTGGACAACACCGGGATGGGTCCCCAACCCCACAGCTGCTGCTCTTTGGGGTTGGCAGCATCCGCACCCCAATTTCCACCCCACAGCTGCTGTTCTTTGGGGTTGGCAGCATTCTGACCTGAATTTCCACCCCACATCTACTGTTCTTTGGGATTGGCAGCATCTCAACCCAAATTTCCACCCCACAGCTGCTGTTCTTTGGGGTTGGCAGCATCCTCACCCCAATTTCCACCCCACAACTGCTGCTCCTTGGGGTTGGTGATGTCCTGACATTAATTTTTCCCCACAGGGGATGTCCCTTCTCTTGGTCAGAGCAGAAGAGGAGCCACAGAAATTGGGTTTTTCGTGGTTTTAAGAGCTGGCTCTGTTCAGGAGGTGCAGGAAGGGCGAATTTTTTTTGAGCCCAGGGCAGGGCTGTCCACACTCAGTCACAGGCTGTGCCTTATGGCACACTTGGAAACTCCAGGAACACCTGGACAGGGGGGATAGCAGGGTGAAAACAGAAGGAAAGCAAAAAAAAAAGACTAAACAGTGATGGAAAAGACTCGATCTCACGTTTCTCGCTGGAAAGGGAGACTCCTCTCCCCTGGCAGTTTGGCCTTGCAACAAAGACTTCCTGAGCCAGCAGCGAGGTGCTGAGTGGGGGCAGCACGGGCAGGGGGGATCCCCCGAGTCCCAGCTCTGGGAGCTGCTCCGAGCTCCAAGCTCGATCCCAGCTCGATCCCAGCTCGATCCCAGCTCCCGGTGCCTCCTCCTTCTGGGCGTCAGAATCGCCTTAACCGCAGATCAGATTAAAGCAATAAAACCCTTAAAGGAAGAAAACCCTCCGGGGCACGGGCCGGGCTGGGGCTCAGCAGCCACGGGAGCGGGCGGGGAGCAAGTCCCGGACGCGGCTTTGCCTTTCCTGCTTTGGCTCTTCCCAGGCTCAGCGGGGCTGGGATCAGGCTGGAGGTGCTGCCTGGGTGGGGTTTGGGCTCCAGCCCCGCTGCAATTCCTCCTGGCCAGCACGGATCCAGTACGGATCCAGCACTCCCTGGATTTACGGACACGAAATCCCAGAATCCCAAACCGGTTTGGGTTGGAGGGACCTTGGGAATCATCTCATGCCACCCCCTGCCATGGGCAGGGACACCTTCCTCTGTCCCAGGGCCCATCCAACCTGGCCTTGGGCACTGCCAGGGATGGGGTATCAGCGTCCCACCGCCAAGCAGCCACAGCTCTGCCCCTTCCAGCCTCAGGCTTCAGGAGGTTTGGGTCTGTCCCTCTCTGAAGTACCATGGCAGAGGTTTCTTAAGTAAAAGGTTTAAATTCAACACATAACTCTGCAAGCTAAAATATAAATGCTTGATTCATTTTGTTAATTCAAGCGAACTGCAAAAATCCCCATTTCATCTCCTCTTCCCAATCCCAGGAGTGTGGGGATGCTCCTCCTGCATCCCTCATCCTCTGGACGCTCCAACCTCCCCGCTGGGGGATTTTCCATGAACAGCCCTGGGCTTTAACGCTGCTCTCAGCCCCCAACCCAACCTGAAGAGCGCAATCACCCCTTGGTACCACACAGGCCCCAGAACTTCTCAGGGATGTTTTTTCCCCACAGGGCTCTTCCCCCGCACATCCCGGACCCCCGGAGCGGCTCGGCCCCTTCCTCCTGGATGCATCCCCACTCCTGCTCTTCCCTCTGTCTCCAGAGCCCCCCCAGACCCCTCCGAGGCTTATCAGCACCGCCCAGGGGCGATCGCAGCATTCCAGACGGATCACACCCCGCATGGGGAGCCGGCGCATCCCCGTCGCCAGGACAACGGCAACACCCGGCCCGGCGTGCCTGCATGTGAAAGCTCAAAAGATTATCCGTCAGCAATATAAACACTCCGCCTGGGCTCCTGCCAGGCTCTGCGGCGAGGCTCGGCACCCTGCAGTGGGTGAATCCCCTGAAAATCCCGGGGATTCACCTGAATCCCACGCAGCGGCCGCCCCCGCTCAGCTCCCGCCTTCCACGCCGCCAGTTCCTGAGGCTGAAGGCTCGGCCGTGCCTGGAGTCAGGGCTCGGGGGTTTGCCGGGGGTGGCAAGGGAGGAGGGAGGGTTTTAGACACCTCCACTCCAGCTTCAGACACTGGAATGTTTTCCCAGCCCTGCAGGAACGTGCTTGCACACAATGAAGAGGTGGCACC
Organism: Vidua chalybeata; assembly: GCF_026979565.1. Classification (NCBI taxonomy): domain Eukaryota; kingdom Metazoa; phylum Chordata; class Aves; order Passeriformes; family Viduidae; genus Vidua; species Vidua chalybeata. The sequence continues at coordinate 3,727,447 of NC_071553.1, forward strand.
GGGGATGCTCTGGGTTCCGAAGGAGATTTGGCGATGCTGGCTGGAGGAAAGAAGTGAGTCCAGCTCCTGGTCCTGCACTAGGGACAAAGTCCCAGCCTGGCAGGGACTGGAATGAGATAATCAGGACATCAAGCAGGATGTTGGGATCTCGGGAAGGTGCTCGGCTGAGCAATTCCTGCTTTGACAATCCCCCACGAGCCCATCCACAACCTCCTTTGATCCTTTGATCAGGATCAAATGTGGGTCAGGAAAGATGCAGGGAGCAGGAAAGACGCTCGGGTGAACGAGCAAAATGAGAAATGGTGTCTCCATCTCCCTTCCCCTCCCCAAAAAGCTGTGGATGGTTTACAGGGAATCAGCTTCTCACTGACACAAAACTGCTCCACAAATCCAAATCCTTCCCCCTTTGCTTCCTGCAGGAATGCCAGCAGCTCCAGGCTGCTAAATATAAACCTGGGAGAGGAGAGGAACCGAGATTGGGGTAAAAATAGCCCCGGGATCGCTGCAGCCTCTCCTGCCACACCCGAGCTGCTCCCTGCTCATGGTCTCGCATCCCCAGGCTCATTTTTCCACCTACACCTGGACCTGCTCGGGATCTGCTGTGGGAGTTCACATTAAAGATGGGATTTATGGGATTGTGCTTGTTCTCAGCCCTTGGTTCCTCCCCGAGAGGAATTCGACCTGTCCCATATGGATACAGGACCCCAAAGCTGGGATTTATGGGATTTTGAGCTGGGATTTATGGGATTTTGAGCTGGGATTTATGGGATTGTGCTTCTCCTTGTCCTCAGCCCTTGGCTCCTTCCCTGACAGGAATTCGCCCTGTCCCATGTGGATACAGGATCCCAAAGCTGGGATTTATGGGATTGTGAGCTGGGATTTATGGGATTGTCCTTGTCCTCAGCCCTTGGCTCCTTCCCTGACAGGAATTTGCCCTGTCCCATATGGATACAGGATCCCAAAGCTGGGATTTATGGGATTGTGAGCTGGTATTTATGGGATTTATGGGATTGTCCTTGTCCTCAGCCCTCTGTTCCTCCCCAACAGGAATTCGCCCTGTCCCATATGGGATCCATACAAGATCCCAAAGCTGGGATTTGCTGGAAGCAAAGCACCCACAACCTCTGTGCCAGGGGGAATGTAGGGTCAGGCTGGGGCAGGAAATTTGGGGTTCCAGTGGGAATGTAGGGTCGGGCGGGCAATGTGGGGTGCCCCTCAGCCCCACGGCATTCCAGGATCTTCACCCACCCTCCAGCCACATTCCTTGTGGGAGAAAGAAATCCCTTTTCACAGCTGCTCTCCCCTGGCACGGATTTCAAAGGAAGAACTCCTAGCGACTGCCTCTTGTTTTGTTTAATTTCGTTTAATTTTGTTGGGGTTTCCCCCCCCCGCTCCTAGTGTCCTAAAGGAAGCGGTGGCATTTATTGACTTTCCGAGGGAAAGTGACACTTGTTAAGCAAAGCGATGACATCACTTTTGGTTTTACAGCCTGGCAGGAATGGCAGCAATCCCTGGATGCTGCCGGGGAGGGAGAGCGAGCTGGATAATGAACAGCAGGCAGGAACACGACGTTGCACGGCGGGGCACGAAGGGAAGGAGCAGTTTCACACGGCAATGAGGAATTTAGGCATCAACGGGCAAAAAATGAAATCACCCGGCCTGGAACCCGGCCAAAAGCCAGGATTAAAGCCAGCAGGGCGAGTGATCTGCATTTACTGGAACACGGGTGGAGAGTAAATACCCGGCTGAAACACTTCAAAGAGCCCCAAAGCTGAATCCCAGCAGGAAAGCTCCTCCCGGGAGCCAGACAAGGAGTTAACGATCCTTTAAAGGCTGCCCTCCAGGCTGTGTCCGGAAATCACCTTTACGGTTCCTCGGTGAGCTGCTCCCGCAGGCATTCCGCCTGGGAATGGATCTCTCCTGCGTTTCTACGGCTTCCCTGCTCTGGAATTCCTGAGCCAGGTATTTTCGGCATCACCAGAGTATGGAACTGTCCCCACCCTCCTCCAGCAGGGTTTGGAAGCAAAGCTTTCCAGCACTAATTATTGCCTCTCAAAAATGATCAATTCTCTGTATTTTTCCTTATCATTTTACCAGACTCCTGCCCCCATTTCCCAGCTGAAAGAGAGGAAGGCTCGGAGGGAAAAGTTTCCTTGCTTTAAACCGTTTTTGTTTATTTATTTTTTTTTTTTTTTAATCCCCGGAGAGATTACCAGTTGTGTTTACAAGGCAAACTTGAAAAGCCCTATTCAGCACTTCGTGCTCCTGGCTATTAGGTGGCATCGATTCACTCCTGCAAGGCCCGGAGAAATGGGGAATTCTGCTCCTCGTGGAGCTTTTATTTGCTCAGCAAACACGGCAACCCTGCCACGCTGTGTGTGGCTGCAGGGCCGAACCAAGCCCGCTGGAATACGTGCCCCTCCTCACATGGCCAGGCCTGGACACAGAGCCAGGGGCAGCAGAGGCTCCCCAGGGCCAGGCAGGTCCCTCCGAGCTTCCCCCGAGCTCCAGCACGGAGAGGGAGCAGGGAAAAGCTGCCTGAGACGGGAGGGATTCCGGTCTCTCCGTGCTGCACATTCCTGGGCAAACAGGAGCTCAGCACCCCCCACCCCCAGATTCCTCCTCCACTCTGGATTTCCTCTGCAGCACCGCACTGAGGTCCTCAGAAAAGTGGAAAAGGGGATGGGGAGCGATTCCGGGCTGCTCTGGGGACTCAGAGGGAAATTGGTCAAAATCACAGCTGTTCTTTGGGGTTGGCAGCATCTCACCCCAATTTCCACCCCACTGCTGCTGCTCTTTGGGGTTGGCAGCATCCTCACCCCAATTTCCACCCCACAGCTGCTGCTCTTTGGGGTTGGCAGCATCCTCGCCCCAATTTCCACCCCACAGCTGCTGCTCTTTGGGGTTGGCAGCATCTCACCCCAATTTCCACCCCACAGCTGCTGTTCTTTGGGGATGGCAGCTTCCGACCCCAATTTCCACCCAACAGCTGCTGCTCTTTGGGGTTGGCAGCATCTCGACCCCTATTTCCACCCCACAACTGCTGTTCTTTGGGGTTGGCAGCATCCTCACCCCAATTTCCACCCCACAACTGCTGTTCTTTGGGGTTGGCAGCATCCTCACCCCAATTTCCACCCCACAGCTGCTGTTCTTTGGGGTTGGCAGCATCCTCGCCCCAATTTCCACCCACAGCTGCTTCTCTTTGGGGTTGGCAGCATCCTCACCCCAATTTCCACCCCACAGCTGCTGCTCTTTGGGGTTGGCAGCATCTCAACCCGAAGGGTTGAGGCTGAATTTTCTGTGGCAGCTGGGAATTCCCCCAGGGACCAACCCTGACCAGCAAACGAACATCTCCCTGCTGGGAGAGATCCTCCCTGGGGTGACAAAGGATGCAGTGCAGCACAGCCCCCGTGGATCAATCCTGCAGAAAGGACCTGCAGAAGCTTCTCAGGAAGAATTCCTGGAGCAGGAATTATTCTCCCCAAAAGCTGAGGGATGAGGGGAAGCAGCAAGGGACACTTCACATTCACCTCCCGCCCTCAGAGCTGCCCTTCAGGGTCTGACATTCCCCCTTCCCTGCCAGGATCCCGCAGGGAAGGGAGAGCCAGCAATCCCTGTTATCTCCAGCAGCCCTGGAGCATTGCCATCATCCTGGGAATGACTGGGAAGGGATCCCCAGGGAGTCAATCCATCCTCACGCTGCAATTCCTCGCCCTCCCGTACTGCTGCCTTCCACATTGCAGCAAATGCAGAAATGTGATTGTGGCAGCCTGGAGACCTCTGTGTGTTGGGAGGAACTGGGAGAGGATTTCCTCTTAATCCCAGCTTTGGAGTTGGGAGGAGGCTCAGGAGGACAAATGATGTCCTGGGAAATGCCTGAGGCTGGCTCCCAATCCGCCTTGGGCTCTCCTGGAATGCCACAGGGATAAATCAGGAATGATGGCAAGGCATCCTCCCCCCCCCTCAGCTGGTTTGAATTCCCTTGGGATGTGAGACCCTGGGCAGCGTTCCCATCCCTCCCCTGCAGAATTCCAGTCGGGAATTTGTTGTTAAGAGACAACGACACATTCTGAGAGTCAGGAGAACATGAGGATAGCCTGGGAAAGGTGGATCCATGGAAAACTTCCTGCCAGCTCATTTATAAACTCATGGAAGCAGAGAATGGATTGGCTTGGGAGAGACCTTGGAGCTCATCCCATCTCCATCATCAGGGACATCTTCAGGTTGCTCCAAGCTGCCCTTGGACACTCCCAGGGATGGGATTCCCACCTGTGCTCGCTGCAGGGATGGCAGGGAAGGGAAGCCCTTTGCTGGATGCACATTCCCACTCGGTTTGGAGCCGACAAGGAGCCCAGTAACGGGAGCACACAAAGGACCTTTGTTCTGCCCCGGGATATTTTGCCTTTCTCTGCGCTCTCAGCTCTCCTCGGCTCCTGGTGAGCTCAGGGCAGCTCTGAGCAAGGCATCCCAATGCCAGCCATTATTCCAGCAGCTCAGAACACTGGGCACTTATTCCCTAACCTGGGAGAAGTGTCCAGTGCTCAGCTGCTACAACAATGGGGCCACTGCTGGCCACTTTGGCCACCCCAGTGCTGGGGGAGCTCAGGGCTCGCATTGTCCCCGCCCTGCCGGGGTCGTGTCAGCGCTTCCCTGGTACGTTCAGCATCCCCAGGGCGGGAGCAGCCTGGATTCTGAGGATTCTGAGGATTCTGAGGATTCTGAGGATTCTGAGGATTCTGAGGATCCCTGCACTCAGGGATTCACAGCCCCCTGCATCAGCAGGTGTCCTGCACTGCTGGTTCACTCCAGAAGGGCTGGAAGTGAGAAATGTCAGCAAAATTCAGCAGGAATTTCTCCCTCAAACACAATTCTGAGGATTCTGAGGATTCTGAGAATTCTGAGGATCCCTGCACTCAGGGATTCACAGCCCCTGCATCAGCACTGCTGGTTCACTCCAGAAGTGCTGGAAGTGGGAAATCTCAGCAAAACTCCAAGCAGGGATTTCCCCCTCAGACACAGAGCCCTTCCCGTCTCTCTGAGTTTTTGGGACTGAATTTGAAGTCACCTGGGGGCTCAGGGCGCTGTGCCAGCAGCACTGCCTGGCTCCCACAGGGCTGTGACAGCACCCAGGGCACCTGGGCTGGGACCCAACTGTGGGAGAGGTTTTATCTTTTACTATTGCTCAGTTTTTGTGCTGGTGAATGCTTTGCCTGTTAAACAAACGTACTTTTCCACTTCTCACCAGGGAAATCTTTTTCTGAACCAGCTGGGGGAGGAGCTGCTTGAGTCTGCTTTCTAGAGGAACCCCTTTGGAGGTTTTCTCCCAAATTTGCCCTAAACCAGGACAGGGAGCGAAGAGCCATGCTGGAATTGCAGCTCCCAGCTCAGCGATGCTCCTGGAAGTGTCCAATATTCAGCTTTTCCCTCCCCTTTTCCACGACTTTCCCCTGCCATCCTTTCCCGACACACCCTGAATGCCCCGAACCCCTGAGGAGCCACTGGAATATCAACAAAATTCCTGAGGAGGAACGGCAGGAACCAGCCTGGTCCCTGCTTTTGTGACACTCGGCTGATTGTTGGGTGGCAACTAACATCCACAATCCAAGGAAAATCGGCTCCAGCCCCTGGAGAGCTGATGTCCTGTGCTGCCCTCCCTGCCAGTCACCCACAGAGGGTCTGGAGCATCCAAACGCATCCAAGGAGTTGTCCCTGGGTCCTGCTGGGTGAAGCCACTCCCAGAGGGACAAAGCCAGCCCTGCCACCCCGCAGGGGCAGCCAGCGTCCCCAGGGGGCTGGAGAGACAGGCAGGGAGGTGCCAAGCTTCCAGAGGCATTCCCAAGGCTCCTCATTTATCTCTTGTGTTATCTCCTCTCTTTATCCTATCTCTCTGTTTAACCTGGGGCTGAGGCTGTCAGCACCAACCCTTTCTTTGTGGCTGGATGGGGAAGAGAATCCGCATTTTGGGAGAAGATTCCTGGGAATAAGAGCCCAAATCCCACCGAGCCTCCCTCAGGAATATTCCCAGTGGATGAGGCTGTGCAAGGCTGTCACCCACACCTCACACTCAGGGTATGTCGGGTCTGCTGCCTTATTAAAGTTGTTTTCTTTCATCCTTTTCCATTTTTTTCCCCTTTTTTTCCTTTTTTAAATCAGGCTTTCCTTCCTTCCCCAGCCCACACAGAGCTCCCAGAGCTGCAGGCTCGTCTGCAAGCTAAGAATTCATGGCAAACCAGGATTCACTTTCCCTGCAGCGGTCAGGAGAGGTTTTCCACTCTCTATTGAACAGGAATTTTCCTCCTGTGACCCAAGGCCTCTTCCTGGTACAGGAGAGTGAGGCTGAAAGGAAGTTTGGGTGCAAAATGAGGATATTTGGGAAAGGAATTTCTTGAGCTGCGGGGTGGGAGCGGCCCCTGGAGCTGGGTTTGACCCGGGGGTGTGACACAGCTCGGCAGGGACAGCTGAGCACAGGGATCCCAGCCCGGCTCCCCGTTCCAAAAAGATATTTAAAGCACCAGGAATGACATCCCGGACACCCGATAGCCCCGTGGAATTTGGGAAATGCACATGGAAAAGGAGGGGGACAAAGAGCAGCACACAAATGGTGGAGAGAAGGGGAAGCCGGATCCTTGGGAAAAGCCTTTCCAGAGGGATCCTGGCCTCAAAGGCTCTGGACAGGATTCAATTTCCCAGAAAAAAAGCCTCACAAAACAGTTGGAATCTAAACAAAACCCCACGTTTCTGTGGAGGAGCAGCACCAGGAGCACTCGGAGCAATTAAGAGCTCGGCTCTTTGCCATGGGTTTTCGAGGAGACTGGAAATGTTTTGTCTTGCTCTGCCCTGACAAAAGGACTTGGGGAAAAAAACTGAAATCTCTGCCTGTTTCGCTGCACAGCCTGGAGACACCTGGGTTTCCACATCCTGGAGGAAGAGCTGGAGAGACTTCACATGGGATTAATGCTCCCTCCTCTCCCAGCAGGATCCCAGCTCTGCTCCAGCAGCTCCTCAGAGCTGCCTCTGCTCCTAAACCAGCCCCAAACCACCCTGGGAGAGATTTTCCTGCAGAGCAGGGATGGAATGAGAGGGGAAGGTGCTGCTGACCTCCTGTCCCCACTCCTGTCACTCCCCACGGCCGGGGCTTCCCCCAGGACAAAGCTCTGGAGCAGCAGTGCCACAGTTTGGCATTAAAGGCACAAAAACCCCTGGGCTGAAGGGTTTGAAATCTGATTTATTTAAAGCCCTGCGAGGGTCACGTGTTTGGGAGGGAGGGAGAAAACCCTGCCAGGCTCCTGCCCTGACTGCACTAAGCTGGGATTAAACCTTAAACCAGCCCTGCACCCATCCTTGGAGGGCCCTGTGCTTGTGTGGGGATATTTCCCCTGGGATGGGAAGGAAAAGCAGCCACGGGGAGGAGGAGCCAACATCTGGGGGACAAGAGGGTTTCCAGGCACAGCAGGAGCTGTGGTCAGTAATTATTCTTGGATCCCTCTCCGGTAGAAAGGGAAATCCCGCAGCACTTTTCATCCTGACCCTTCCTCATCCTGATGATCTCAGAGCCCCAGCTGGGTGAGACGTGGGGTCTGTGGGGTCTGGGGGATCTGTGGGATCCTCCTGGCCTGGCTCTGCTTCCCAGGTGAGGGCAGGGATCATCCCAGTCCTTGCTCCAGCTGGGATCAGGAATTTGGAATTTCTGCTGTTCCCAGGTGAGGGCAGGGATCATCCCAGTCCTTGCTCCAGCTGGGCATCAGGAATTTGGAATTTCTGCTGTTCCCAGGTGAGGGAAGGGATCATCCCAGTCCTTGCTCCAGCTGGGATCAGGAGTTTCTGTCCCACAGAGCTGCTGGAGGAAGGCAGGAGGATGGAAACCCCTCCTGACCCAGGAGGTGGCTGCCAGGGAGATCAGAGCACAGCTTTGGGGCAGCAAACTTGGCATGGCATCCCTGTTGCTGCCGAAATTCCAGGCTTTGGGACATCCCTGCCTCATGCTCTGGTTCTGTTCCCCCTTTTCCTCCAACCCTTTCCCCCAGCACAGGGATGTCCAAGGACTGCCCAGGGATGTGACGACACAAATTCTCCAGGATCCCAAACCCGCTGCCTTCCAGGAATCCTCCATCCCTCAGCCATCCTTGCCCCTCCCTCCCTAAAATCCGCCCCAAAATCCATCCCAGCACCACCACAATCCCGGCATTTCCCTGTTAGTCCCAGCACAGACCCACCTGGATAGGGAATCGAAGCCATTTTGGCTTTTTGCCTTTTTTTCTTTTCTATGTTCTCTGTATTCTTTGTATATATTTGTTCATATATATCCATATATATTTGTTCATATATATCCATATATATTTGTTCATATATATTCATATATATTTCTTCATCTATATTCTTCATATCTATTTGTAGCTCTGTAACCTTCTGTATTGGGGGCTAATTTTGCCAGTAATTTCCTATAGTCTTTCCCTAAGCAAAACAAAAACAAAAACAAAAACAAAACCAACTCCAAACCCCAGAAAATACAAGCCCTCAACACTATTTTCATTCTTCCAAACTACCAAAGTTGAGAACAATATTTCAAAATTCATTTTCATAGACAAAATACGACTAATATCAGAAAAAGAGACTCAAAGAAAAAAAACTTTAAAAAAATTACAGCAGCACTTGTCCTCCTAATTAGTACTTTTTATCAATTATACTGATTTCCTAAAGCCTATAAAAATAAAAAATTTAACTCTTCCCCTAAAAAATTAAACTTTCCCATAACTGCCCCTGAAAACCTTCAAATAAAAATCCAGTTTTATTTTGCCTCCTTATTAAAATGATCTCAAAATTCACTTCTGAGTTAAGAAAAGGCAACAGAATAGAGCGATCCCAGGTGCAATAAACAGATTATTCCTGCCTCAGTGCAAGCTCTGATCCCTTTCCCGGGAAGGAAATGTTTCAGGCCTGTCTGGGAGCCCGGCTGAGCACGGAGTGTTTGGATAAACCTTGCTCCTCGTTAAACTGTAAATGCCATCTGTGCCACCCAGCCAAGGCCAGCGCCGTGCCCTCAAAGCTGCCGTGTCACTCGTGGACAAAGCAAAATCTCGAATTATTTTGAAATCATTCAAGAAAATCATTAATTAATCCCTTTAAATTTTTTTTTTTAATATTTTTTTTCACTTCACTCCAAACCCAGCTTCTCTCTGCTGTAAAAGCCTCGCTGGGGGAGGGAGCCCTTGACAAGCCAAGCTGGTTCCTTCACAAGCCTTGGAGAGATAACAGAGCCCAGAGTGAGATAACAGAGGGAAAGAGAGGGATCTACCCCAGGAAAAGTCATGGCTGGGCCCTGAGGCCCTGGACACCGCAGCCCGATGTGCAGAAAAGAGGCATCAGAAGCGGAAAATAATGCAAATAATTTCATATATTGTGCTTTTCCCCCCAAACCAAATCAAAACAAATTTCCATGTGGTTTTCACAGGAAAATAATGGGGAAAAAAATAAAATACTGTGCTTTCCAGCTCCAAACAAAAACATAGAGAAATTTCCCTGTGGTTTTCATAGGAAAATAATGGGAAAAAAATTAAAATACTGTGCTTTCCAGCTCCAAACAAAAACATAGAGAAATTTCCTTGTGGTTTTCATGGAAGTGGAGGAAAAAAGGGATGACACCGAGCAGGGCCTTGGGCACTGTCAGGGAGAAAGGCCTTGGACACTGCAGGCTGCTGTGCATAGAAGAGGTGTCAGAAACATAAAAATAATGGAAATAAATTCATATATTGTGCTTTTCCCCCCACTCCAAAACAAAACATAGAGGAATTTCCATGTGATTTTCATGGAAGTGGAGGAAAATTCACACTAAAAAAGGGATGACACCGAGCAGGGCCTTGGGCACTGTCAGGGAGAGGAGAGGCCTTGGCCACTGCAGCCTGCTGTGCATTAAAGAGACATCAAAAACATTAAAATAGTGGAAATAAATTAATCTATTGTGCTTTTCCCCCACTCCAAATCAAAACATAGAGGAATTTCCATTTGATTTTCATGGAAGTGGAGGAAAATCCACACTAAAAAAGGGATGACACTGAGCAGGGCCATGGACACTGTGAGGGAGAGGAGAGGCCTCGGCTGATGCAGCCTGCTGTGCATAAAAGAGGTGTCAGAAGTGGAAAATAATGGAAATAAATTCAAATATTGTGCTTTACCACCACTCCAAATCAAAACATAGACAAATTTCCATGTTGATTTCACAGGAGTGGAGGAAAAAAGGGATGACACTGAGCTGGGCCTTGGACACTGTCAGGGAGAGGAGAGGCCTTGGACACTGCAGCCTGCTGTGCATTAAAGAGACATCAAAAGCAGAAAATAATGGAAATAAATTCATATATTGCGCTTTTCCCCCAGTCCAAAACAAAATGTAGAAGAATCCTCATGTGGTTTTCACAGGAGTGAGGAAAATCCACGCTAAAAAAGGGATGACCCAAGGGCTGTTCCAAGTGCATCCAATCCTCCTCTCCTGCCTCCCAGCTGATAAGGAAACGCTGGAGATAAATCAGGATTATAACCCTGAGGTTTGAATAGAGGAGGGATTTTGGCCCAGGTTCTCTCTGCAGGGTCTCCCAGTGCTCCCAGTTTGATGTGGTTCAGCACTGGTGTGGCTGTCTGTGCCCGCTGCAGGCTGGGCCTGCCACGCTATGATAGCGCAATTAGTGGCACAATTAATCGTTAATCAGGGGGGATTGGGAGGGATTAAGTGCTTAACCAGCACACATGCTGCTAATGGTAATTTATAAAAATGCTCCTTCCCCCTCGATGCTCTGCTGTGTTTGCCTGGAATTCAAATGCCCCAATTGGGCCTTTCCTGAGGAAATGGCTCTGCCCTTCCCCATGTGTGGGGAATTCGGGGAAATCCAGAATATCCCAGGCAGGCTCTGCAGGGACAGGGCACCCACGGGAGTGAAGGGACAGAGATGGGGCAGAGATGGGATAACAGTGGGACAGAGATGGCGCAGTGAGGGGACAGTGAGGGGACAGTGAGGGGACAGCATGGGACAGAGATGGGATAACAATGGGACAGTGGTGGGACAGCAATGGGACAATGATGGAACAGGGATGGGCAGTGATGGGGCAGTGAGAGACAGAGATGGGACAGAGATGGGACAGTGAAGGAGCAGTGATGGGACAATGATGGGACAGAGATGGGACAGTGAGGGGACAGTGAGGGGATAACAATGGGACAGTGAGGGGACAGTGAGGGGACAGAGATGGGATAACAATGGGACAGCAATGGGACAATGATGGGATGGTGCTGGGACAGCCATGGGACAATGATGGGACAGAGATGGGACAGAGATGGGACAGAGATGGGACAGAGATGGGACAGCTCCTGCTGCTCCTGCTCTCCCCAGGGCTCTGGGAGCCCCTGCTCAGGCAGAGGATGTGGCAGGGAGGGCATGGGGGTGGTGTTGGGCTGATTTGTTAAATTCAGTTTGGGTGCACTGAGACTCTCCCTGCATTTTAATTTCAACGAGACATAAACCAGGCTCTGGGTATAACCAAAACCTCCAGTTCTGCCTCCTCTTGGCACGCCAAGACCATTTCCTTGGTTCTGTTGTTTATGGATCATGGATCTACCGGATCAGGACTGGATCCTCAGTTTCTGGGATCTCCTGAAGATCCCTCTGGATCTACATTTGCTCCAGCACAGGTTTGGCCCATAAACCACCAACCTAAAAGGTTTTCCACCCAATAACTCCAGTCACAGACAGCATAAATCCAAGCTCTAGGTGATGTTCCATGCTGGAATGCAGGAAAAAAAAACCCCAAAGTGCTGAATTTATATTCCTGTGTGTGTTCCCGAGTGCAGAATCGCGGAGCTGCTCACAAACCTTGTCAGATTTACCAACTAAAAAAAGCCACAGCTCCGAGAGTGGGAAGTGCTGGGAACAACAGGAGAGAGGGAGAAGCTGGGGGGTGTTTTGAGGATAAATCCCCCCAGGATCAGGAATCCCAACCCCTGAGTGACCGGCACATTAACGCTGCCTGAATCATTAAATAGAAAATAAACCATTCAAATCAAAATGGAGAAAGAGCAGAAATAAAAGGAACGCTGGGAATGTTTCCCTGCTTCCCAAAAAAGGCACACTTTGATTTCTTTGGGGGTTTCGGTGTTTACGGTCGGCTTCAGCAGCCTCTCCTTTTAAATGGAGCAATTCAAGGCAAAATCACCACAAAAACCTGCTCAAAGCCAGTGCCCTGCCCCACTCCAGCTGGGAAAATTTGGGTTGTTTTTAAAGGAAATGGCTGAGGATTTCAGGGATTGGGGAAAAAAGAGAGGGAGTGGGTTCATGGAGAGGGTTCAATAATAAAAACACTGAAAAGGTGCCCAAAAGATGAATTAAATTCATAAAACCCAGAGCACGGCGAGACAGGAGCTGTTTGATTCAGACCAGCAGATCCTGGAGAGAGTTTTAGGTCTCAGCTTTGAGATCCAGAGCCGCCAGTGATGGGATTTTCCCAACCCCAGGAATTAAACTCCGTGCCTCAGTTTCCCAGCTGATAAATGAAGATGACAAGGGTGGTGCAAGGGTGGAACGTTTGGGTGTCACCAATAAAATTAATAAGGGAAAACATGAAAAAATTGAAAACTAACCAAACAATGAACTGAAAATGCCAGTAATTGGAGTGTCTTCATTAACAGCATCCTCCCAGGTGCCCACAGGAGCTCTGCCTTCCCAGGCACTCAGGAAAGGGCAGCGATTCCAGCCCCACTCCATCCTGTTTTCCCTCTCTCTGCATCTCAGCAGCAGCTCAGGTGATCCAGGTCACCCAGCAGAGGTGACAGGGACCGAGCTCTGGCAGCTCTGGATTGGGAATTTGCCACTCAGTTTATGATTTTTGTTGTGGCAGTGCCTGCAGGCCCCGGGGGTGCAGGGGTCACGGTGACAAACGAGGAATTGTCCCCGGATTAAACCCACACAGGGAGAGGAGAGGGAAGCAAACTCAGCTGAGATCCCCCAAATGTCCCATCTGAGCCGCTCCTGGATCCCAAAAAGCAGCAATCCTTGCAAAGAGCAGCTCTAACACCCCCCTCTGAACACTTCCCAAGCTGTTTCTGCCCCCAGCACCCCAGGGGTGGCAGAGACAGCGGAAAATGGGAACAAAAGCCACAACCAAAGGCAGAACTGCTGGTGCTGGCAGCGGGATCCAACTCGGTGGAGCGAGTGCCTGGAGCATCCTCCCGATTCCCGAGCTGCATTCCCGCAGGTCCTGCCTCCACCTGGAGCTGCACCCTGCACCCAGAGCTCCAAGGAGAGCCCAGCTCCTGCTCAGGTGCGGGAAGGAACGCCCAGATTTGCAGCAGGGATCAGGGAGAGGTGTGAGCAATTCCTGGTGGGGAATGCGGCTGGGAAAATCCGGCTGTAGCTGCGGTGGCTCGGAGCTCATTCCTAAAAGAGCAGGGAAAGGCAGGAGGAGAGGGAATGCGAGGTTGGAGTTGGCAGGAGCTGCGTGGAGGGAGGTGAAGGACGAGCAGAGAGATGAGAGGTGGCAGCGGTGGCAGCAGCACGGATGAACCCCAGCCCTCTGCCAGGGCTCCCCGCGCTGCTCCGTGCCTCGAGAATAATCCCGCAGCAGTTTTCTCTTCCGGCCAGACACGAGATAGGAGCCAGAGATTGGGAGCGACTGAGCAAAGGAGCAGCAGATGAGCAGCACTGGCTGCGGGCAAAACGCTGCTGCCTCGGAAGGAACGCTGGGCTGGGAGATTGGGAGCGGGAGGAGAGGGCAGAAGATGCTCGGGCTGATTACAGAGCGACTCTGCAAAGTTAATTGTTCACCAGATTGGGATCTGGGCCACGTCCATCAACAGGCTGCTTCCTGCCATCGGGTTTCCTGGACAAACAGCAGGAGCCAGTGGATTTAGAGGAGAGCAAACCCAGGCGGGCAAAGCTCTGCCTGGACAGGGTTCGCTGCCAGCAAAGGGCCCTTCTCTAACAGAGCCCTCCCATCGCCTCCCTGCCCTCGCAGAGGCAAACCCAGCCCAGCAGAGCTGAGCTTTGGGGGTGTCAGCACATGAATTACACAGAGCTGAACTCGCTCCAGGCTTGGGATCTCCTCTGAGCTGAGCCAAGCTGTCCTGTCCTGCTGCCTGAAGAAGCTGCCTCAATTTCCCTGAGGATGGAAGGAGAGTCTGGGAGGCTCCTACTGAGCCTAAGCCCTTTTGGAAACTCTTACTCTTCTTGGACATGACTCCAAACACACAGATCCCGGCTTTTCTGGAGATTCTCAGCCCTCCTGGCCCAAACCTCAGCTCTGTGGAAGCCAGAGGAATGTCCCAGGGTTTACAGGCATTGACCAAACATTCATTTCTCTCCAGAAGGCCGGACCAAGGGGGTGATGGTCTCAGTGGAAACTGCAACGTGGATATTTTAGTGCAGGTGGTGAGTGGACACCCAGGGTTCTGCCTGACCAAGTGGTGGGACAGGGAGAACGGAAGGATCCTCATGAATCTGGGAGATCAAAACTCAGCCAAGCACCCTGAGCCATTTTTCCTCTGTGTTTTACCCTGTCCAAAATGCAGCTGCTCTCATCTGCCTGCTCTGGGTCCGGTGAGGGAAGGCAAAAAGTGTCCCCTGCAGCACCCTCTGCACCCCAGCCTGTCCCCAGGGGACAAGTGACACTGGCAAGGAGTGCACACGAGAGGCAGCAGCTCAAGATTTAAAGCAGCTCGTTTGGAAGCCAATAAAAAGCAGCCAGCTGCACTTCAGCCACCTGTAACTACCAATGTGTGACACCATCCCTTCCCTCTGTCACTCTCTCACCAGCACAGCCTCTCTGAAGGGTCCATTCAGGGCTCCACAAAGAGCTGCCTCATTGAAAGGGGCATGGAGATGAGGATGATTTCAGTGCTTCCCATCCCTGCCAGCATCCCAGAGCCCTGCAGAGCTCAGGGAGCAAAGCCCTGAGAAGAAAGCAAGGTCAAGAGTTAACAGATGGGGGAACTCAGCCGTGGGGACACGGCGGTGACGTGGCCAAGGCCAGGCAGAATCCATGGCAAGGCCAGGGACAGTGGGACATCTCCAGAGCCCTGATTAGTTGTAATTTTTTTCTCTCTTTCTCTCTATCGCAGCAGGATGAGAGAGGAGGAACTCCCAGGATTGCTGGCGAGGTTGTTCCACTACTCATTTATTAACTGCTCCCATTTGGACGTGGTGCTGATATTTTCCAGCGTGAGTGAGTAAGCCTGGGAACTTGGGAACAAATCTGCAAGCGCTGCCTGGAGCATGGACACCAAAACTTGCTCAGAGATCTTCTGGCGTGACAGAGAGCCTGAAAATCAGCAAACTCTGGGTGCCTCACACACTGAGGAAGTTCCACGGATGGGGTGAGCCAGGTGCCCTCCTATTCCTGCCTCTTCCTTCTGGGACTCTTGGACACCCCTTCCCACCTTTCTCTAGGGAGGAAAGGATGTTCCACACCACACAGGCACTGAGATCTCCGTGCCACCTGTGTGTGCCTGCTGACACGATGTCCATTACCCAGTGGCCAGATTCCTGGAGGGAATCTCTTCAGGATCATGGGAATTGCTTTTCCCGACCTCTCCCCTGCCCCACAGGCGCTGTCACAGCCTCGTGAGGATGGAAAACAGGACTCTGCTTGCGTTCACCACATCTCAGCCCCACATGTTGGTACCTCCCAGATCCACACCCCAAATCTGCCCCACATCACCGAGGAGGGAATTAATTAATCTCGGTTCCTTGCAGGGCCCTGTTTGACGGCTCTTGCCCTTTCACAAATCTCAACCGGAGGCTCCAACTTTCTGCCTGATGTTTGTTCAAAGCTTTTCACCCTCCAGGCACCTTCTCCAAGCCCGGCACACGTCACATTGCACCGCTGCTTTCCTTGATGCACAGCACAAAACCCAGCGCCAGCAGCCCCAGGCCTGACCCTGATTCTTTCTTTCCTCTCAGAGCTGATGCCACCATTGTGCCAACACGCTCAGCCCAGGGTGTTTTCACCGAGAGATGAGCCTGTTAAAGCTTTTCAGGCTGGCCTGGCACGGAGGGCAGCTCTCAAGGGGCTGTCTGGGGACAAAGAGGGGGACACATCCTGGGGCACACCCCCGGGAACTTGTCACAGCAACAGGCAGCGCTGGAGAGATGCAGCTGGTTGTGACAGCCGCCAAAAACTGCAGCGCCAGGGGAATGCCGAGCTGCCAGCCCGGGGCAGGGCTCCCTCCCGAGCCAGGGGCACACCGGACAGACCCTGGGTGTCACCCCCGCGCACTTCCACACTGAAAGGCTCCCCCCAGGCCGCTCACAGCGGGACCCACCCAGAGGTGCCCATCAAAATCCAATACTGGGGTTGACCTGAGCTCCCTGAAACAGATTTAGGACTAAACACGCGCAGGAATCTCCCTCACCAGGGAGCACCAAGGTACAAATGCGTACCGAGCTGAACCCTCCCTCTCCGTACCTCCGACTCTCCCCTCCCCTCGCACTTTGTGTCCCGCCAGTCCCAAAGGCAGCGGCCGTGGCCCCCGGAGGGGCTGGGGGGCGGGCAGGGCCCCCGGCCCGTGGCGGGGTCACCCCGGCACTCACCGGCCGCCGAGCAGGTCGCTCTCCCTCCTGCCGTGTCCCTTCCTCCTTCCTGCGGGGAGGGCAGGGGCGGTGCTGCGGGAGCCGCGGGGCCGCTCCGGGAACGGGGCCGGGCTGCGAGCGGAGCGGGGCCGGCACCGGAGCGGGACCGGCACCGGAGAGCGGCTGGAGCGGGGCCGGCACCCGAGCGGGGCGGATGCTGGAGCCGGTGCCGGAGCAGAAGAGGGTTGGAGCGGTGCCGGTGCCGGAGCACGGGAGAGCTGGAGAGGTGCCGGTGCCGGTGCCGGTGCCGGTGCCGGAGCAGGAAAAGGGTTGGAGCGGAGCCGGTGCCGGTGCTGGTGCCGGAACAGGAAAAGGGTTGGAGCGGAGCCGGTGCCGGTGCCGAGCAGGGGGGAGTTGGAGCGGAGCCGGTGCCGGTACCGAGCAGGGCGAGTGGGAGCGGAGCCGGTGCCGGTGCCGGGGGAATTGGAGCGGTGCCGGTGCCGGTACCGGAGCAGGGGGAGCCGGAGCGCAGCCGGGGGCGGTGCGGACGCGGTGCGGGACCCGGCGCGGTGCGGGAGCGCTGCCGGCGCTCGGCTCCGTGCGGCGCTGGCTCCTCCCCGCCGCAGCCCCGGGATAAGGAGCCCGCTCGGCCCCGCTGGCCCGGGCAGGAGCCGCGCACGGAGAACGCACAAACACACAAAAACACACACACACAGCGATCCCGGCCTCGCACTCGAGTCAGGGGAGCTCCCTCCTGCGGCTCTTCCTGCTCCTCCTTGAGGCTCTGGGCAGAGCCGGAGCAGCCCGAGACACCGGGACCCGCAGCCGTGGGGGTTTCAGCCTCTCGGGGTTGTGGATTTAGCAGCGGCTCCCCCACCCATTCCAGCTCCTTGTTGTCTTATATTTAGTCAAACATTCTGGCTTCGCCAAAAATAGAGCAGCCATGGAAATAAATCAGGCTGACTGGAGGTGCCAACATTGTCTGCCTGAAAGTAATTAATTTCTGATATCCTCGCCTGTATTAATCCTCGCCTTCCCTCCACACACCGCCCTGTCTGTCAGCAGAGTTGTTGTAACCAGTGCCGAAATCTGGGGGATGTGCAGGAGGTTTAAGGTGGTGGGGGAGGGCAGGGGGAAACCGGGGCAGGGAAGGCACAAAATCCATCTCCACAGAGTGTGGAGAGTGGAAACACAGAGGACACAGCAGGGCTGGCGAGGAGGATGGAAGGAGATGCGAGTTCTGCGGGGGAAAATCCTGCATTTAGGGTCTTCTTTCCAGACATGGATATTCCACAAATAAAACTGTCCAGGAGGCACAAATTTGGGCTTCCTCAGTTCTGCTGCTGCCAGAACTCCTTTTCCCCTCGTTCCTTTCGGACGTGGGAGTCTCGCTGGACTTGCTGACTCTCATTTCTTGTCTCAGAACCACCAGGCTGGCTGGGAGACACCTCGAGGAGTGGGGAAGTGCTTCCCAGATGGCACCGCAGGAGCATCAAATCCGAGCCCCCGTGGAGGGAAGGGATGTTCTAGAAGGATCCATCTCCTCTGGTCACTTTAGCCTGGCCCAGGCCAACCCCCCTGAGGGCCTCAGCAATGTCTGAGTGCCCTGGGAGTGGGGTAGAACCTCCAGCAGCAGCTCTTCAGTGGGAGCAGGAGCTGAACCAGCGGGCTCTGACCTGGGGCTGCCCCTCTAGAAGCAGGTGGGGGGTTCAAAACTGAGGCACAGTGACCCGGCGGGGCCGTGGTGGCTTTGCAGCAGGGCTGAGACGCCATCCTTGGTGACACAGGGTGAGCAGCTCGTTTGTCACCTGCGCCGGATGGGGATTGGCACCCTTGGCTCTGCAGGGTGCAGGGAGGAGCAGCAAAGGTGGGGCCAGGGGAGGGGTGGTGTCCACGGGGTGATGTCCAGGCTGGGTGTGACATGCAGGGCTGTGTGTGACATGCACAGTTATGGTGTGACATCCAGGGCTGGGTGTGACATCCAGGGCTGGGTGTGACATCCAGGGCTGGGTGTGACATGCAGGGTTGTGTGTGACATCCAGGGCTGGGTGTGACATCCAGGGCTGGGTGTGACATCCAGGGCTGTGTGTGACATCCAGGACTGGGGTGTGACATCCAGGGCTGGGTGTGACATCCAGGGCTGGGTGTGACATCCAGGGCTGGGTGTGACATGCAGGGTTGTGTGTGACATCCAGGGTTGTGTGTGACATCCAGTGCTGGGTGTGACATGCAGGGTTGTGTGTGACATCCAGGGCTGTGTGTGACATCCAGTGCTGGGTGTGACATGCACAGTTATGGTGTGACGTCCAGGGCTGTGTGTGACATTCAGGGCTGTGGTGTAGCATTCACGGTTGGGGTGTGACATCCAGGGTTGTGTGTGACATTCACAGTTGTAGTGTGACATGCAGGGCTGTGTGTGACATGCAGGGCTGGGTGTGACATGCAGGGCTGTGCGTGACATGCAGGGCTGTGTGTGACATGCAGGGCTGGGTGTGACACGCAGGGCTGGGTGTGACATGCACAGTTGTAGTGTGACATGCAGGGCTGTGTGTGACATGCAGGGCTGTGCGTGACATGCAGGGCTGTGCGTGACACGCAGGGCTGTGCGTGACATGCAGGGCTGGGTGTGACATGCAGGGCTGGGTGTGACATGCACAGTTATGGTGTGACATCCAGGGCTGTGTGTGACACGCAGGGCTGGGTGTGACATGCAGAGCTGGGTGTGACATGCAGGGCTGTGCGTGACATGCAGGGCTGGGTGTGACACGCAGGGCTGGGTGTGACATTCACAGTTGTAGTGTGACATGCAGGGCTGTGTGTGACATGCAGGGCTGGGTGTGACATCCAGGCTGGCTCCTGGCTCCTGTGGACGCCTGTCCTCCCCTCACCCCTGGTCAATGAGTACCCGGTCATGTGGGCGCACAGTCAGCGCCCTGTGAGTGCCCATCCCGCTCCCTTCCTGCTGCTGGCTGCAGAAATGGCCACTTTGGCTGGGTTTTTCCCACATCCCAGTCTCTGGCATGGCTCTGACTTCCACATTCGCCTGTCTCCTCCGTTTAGAGGGGAGATGTCACCCTGGGGGAGATGTCTCGAGCACTTCTGTGTCATTCCCAGCTCACTGCAGCTCCAGCAGCTGCTGCCACACCTCCCGTGCCACAGCTCCGAGACCTGGCACCGTAAATCCAGTTTGAAACCAAAAGGAAAACAGATTCCCAGGAAAAGCTTCGGCAAATTAAGCTGAAGGCCCCAGACTGGATCTTCAGAGAAACCACGAAGAGAAAGCAACGTGCAAAGGGCAGGAATGTTGCAGCAATTAGGGGACAGAGCCATGAGCTCGGTGCTTGTGTCACCCCAGCTGCTCGTTGG
Organism: Vidua chalybeata; assembly: GCF_026979565.1. NCBI lineage: Eukaryota > Metazoa > Chordata > Aves > Passeriformes > Viduidae > Vidua > Vidua chalybeata. The sequence goes on from NC_071553.1 coordinate 3,747,354, forward strand.
TGCAGAACATTCCTCATAAACACAAATTACAGCCGTCGGCATGCCAGGCATTGCTGCGAAAGCCTGACAGCCCCGGCTCTGGAGGAGGATGTGCAGAGGGAGAGCGCCCGGCTGCTGCAGCCTGCGGGGATTGCGGCCGGAGCGCAGAGGAGCTGTGATGGATGTCCCAGCATGGGGGGCTGTTAAAAACGGGACCAAAATCCCGCTACTAAAGTGATTTCAGCATTTATTATAATAAAAGAAAGGCCTAAAGCAGGGGGGCCCGCGGGCTGAGCAGGAGCGTTCCCCTCGAGGACGCTGCGGCGCCGGCGCTGGGTCCTCTGAGCAGCGACGGCCCCGACGTTCCAGGTGGAGCCGCACGGGTTCAGCGGGTCAGAAGCCCCTTTTTATCCTGTTTTGTGTCCCTTTGGATTGGTTTCTGTTTGGATCCTTCATTTGCATGAAGCTTTAAGGCGCTGGATTGGCCCATGACAGTTCTGTCCCGGCTGGCTCGTTTCGCTGGGGGCAGCGTGCTTTACTTGGGTGTATTATGGTATGTAGAGTACCACATTTCTGACAACCCCCTCTTTGAACCCCTTTTACCATCACCAAACTAACAGTGCCTGCTCAACAATTATCAAATATTTTACAACCGTTTCTAACCTATTTGTAACAGGGCGGGAGCAGGGCACGGCTGAGGGGGGATAGCGAGGTTGGCCAAGGGGCTGGGGCCGTTCCACCCGTGCGAGCCCAAAGCAAAGTGTCCCTTGACACTTCTTGGGCACTCTGAGGTCGCCGGGGTTGAACTCGGCGCCCACCTGAGGCTCCTCTGTGACCCTCGCAGTGAATTCGCACGGCAGAGCCTCGGGGCATTTTCCGAACATGCCGGAGGAATGGCTGAGCAGAGGGCAGACAAAACTTTGCATTCTGCCGTTGTTTTTTTCTCTTTTTTTGTGATCACAGAGCCGCCTGGGGAGCAGGGACAGCCTGGCAAACCCACCTGGGGAGCAGGGACAGCCTGACAAACCCGCCTTAGGAGCAGAGCAGAGCAGCTCAGGCTGAGCAGAGGTGACAGCAGTGTCCAAATGTGTCACAGCAGGAGAGAGCAGCCCTGCCACAGCCATGCCAAGCATCCTTTGGTGTAAAACCACCGAATTTTTGGTGTAAGAACACCCAGATTTGGCTATCAGCTGCTGGCCCCCGTGGAATATGTGTCCCCAGAGCGGGGGACTCGTCCCACAGCACACACAGGAGCTCACCTGCTCCGTGCCCAGGCTGCAGGGGAGATCAAACACACCCAGCAGCGACACACCACGCTCAGTAAGAACCAGTCAAGAAAGATCCGACCTCCAAACCGAGCTCTACCCAGCAGGCACCGCTGTGTCCCTGGGGAGAGCTCCAGAGCTTCGATCTGCAGCCCAGAAGAGCCCTGGCAATGGCCAGTAAATGCAGAAAGTCGATTAAACCTGACAGCTCAGACTGAGGCTGTGGAGAAGCAGCAACAGGAATGTGCCTGACTCCTGCAGGAAGCTCGAGGAGGGGTCACATTCACCTGCTTTGCTGCTGCAGGGCTCTCGCTGAGGATGCAGAGCCCTCGGCAGCTCCCGTTGCCCCCAGAGCTCGGCTCACATGGCCTGGCATGTGTGCAGCTCCCGAGGAGAGCCGGCGGCTCCGGGGCTCTGCAGGGAGCATTTCACAGTCACTGCATCCCTTCCCCACTGCCCTGCCACTCGATAGGAGCGTGGGCAGCGAGTCATGGAAAGAAAAATGTATTCAATGCCTCCTCCTCCTCCTCCTCCTCCTCTTCCTCCTCCTGCTGCTGCTGCTGCCCTGGCCTGGCTGCTCCCCCCAGGCACACGCAGGCATGTGGAAATCATTGCCTGGAGAGCAGCGCTGCGTTTCAGCAGCAGTCCCAGGGCTGGGGTGAAAGCTGGCTGCTAAATCGAGGAGAACTGGGAAATGGGGCCGTGCTCCAGTGCCCAGCGTGCCACGGCGGGAGCTGCTCGCTGGAGAGGGCAAATGAGCCCAGTGGCACAGCCCAGCCCGGGTTGTGGCTGTGCAGGTGCTCAGGGACACCCTGATTTAACAACAGCCCCCCCAGCTACACCTCGGGTGGGTTCACGGACTCGGGGTATGTCGATCATAAAATGGTTTGGGTTGGAAAGAACCTTAAAGTTCGTCTCATCTAAAATTCCACCTCCCACTGTCCCAGGTTGCTCCAAGCCCTGTCCATCCTGGCCTTGGACACTTCCAGGGATGGGACCTCCCCACCCTCCCAGGGAAGGATTTTTCCCATCCATCCAATCTAAACTTCCCCTCTTTCAGTCTGAACCCATTCCCCCTTGTGCTGTCACTCCCAGAAGGGGCAGGACAGAAGGAATTTTGTTATTCCCGTTTTAAAAGCGGGTGAATTGAGGAGCAGGAGAAATGGGGATGTTTGGATATCCCTGTGCCTGTCCCAGAGCTGAGGGAGCTCCTCAGGGTCTCCCTGCACATCTCCAAGCCCAGATCACTGCAGGCTGTTCTTGTCCCATGCTGGAATTGGCTCTCTGCGAACCCCAAACTGCCCTGAAACCACTGGAAATCACAGAATCTACATTCTCAGTGCTGTGGGACACAAAATCCTGTCCCCAAGGTGCCCAGCACTGCTGACCACGAGGCCGACTGCAAACCACTGAATCCAGCAGCATCTCCTCTGAATTTCGCCCATGGAGCATCACCATAACAACAGCTCCACCAATCCACACCAGAGATCCAGGCCCTTAGCAACCAGGAGCTGCCAAATTGCAAAACAAAGTACAAAAAAAAAAAAAAAAAAAATCTGCACCAAGTCCTTCCTGCACGGTCCTGCTGTGGGTGTGCAGAGCTGCAGTGGGCAAAGCCAGGAGAATGCTCAGAGCACCACAGATCCAGAAAGTTCTGCCCCAGAAGGTGCCAAAGCCTCTCTTGTGGTGCTACAGGAGGGTTTGGCCTCTGTTTTTGGTGTTTCACTGCGTGGTCCCCCTCCCAAGGAGGGAAAGCTCAGCGCACACAGGACCTGAGCTGCCACCCCTGAGAGCTCTGGTTGTCACCCAGCCCTGGCACCTGCAGGAACTGCTGTGCCTGGCTGTTTCCTGGTGTTTTCAGCAGCTGTTTCCCAGGGGTTAAACCACCCCAGCAGTTTCAAAAGAACCAGAGTTTGCTCCTGTGAGTGAACCTTGTCCCCTGTCACCCTGCTTGAAGCGCGGGGAGGAGATAAGCTGTTTTTTCAGGGAATGATCCATCTCTCCCGCTGAGTCACTGCCAAACTTCCCCTTCCCAGGCAGGTCACGGGGTGAGCTGGAGCTGAACGCTGCGGGGAAGGGCTGAGGGAGCACACCCAGGGCTCTGAGCTGCTCCCTCGTGGGAGCAACGGGCACCAAGGCTAAAGTCCTGCAGGGAAATGTGTCTGAGCAAACCCAGCAGATCTTTCTCCCTTCCAGGGCACACCAAACACACCGGCAAAGGGTTTGGTGCTTTCCTGCTGGCACAAACTGGGAGTCCCTGCTTGGACAAGGACCAGCAACACCCAGGGGTTGAGAACAGAGCACAAATGGGATTTCCAGCCCAAAACAGCAAGACCCTGTTAGCAGGAGGCAATGCTGCAGTGGAGGAGGTTTGGCTTGAGGATAATTAAGATTTTCTGAGCCTTTGGCTGTAGGGATGCGTGGGTGGGTGGGTGAGTGGGTGGAGCAGGAGGAGCTGTGGCAGTGGCTGGCACTGCACAGCAGGAACAGCTTGGGTGGCACCAGCAAGGGACTCCCTCACTGCTGGCTCGCACAGCCTCGGGATGCTCAGCCAGCATTTGCAGCTTGACTTGCAGCCTGCCCAGCTATTTTCAGCCCAAACGAGGAATCCAGCCCAGCTCTGGCTTCCCAAAACATTGGTGCAGGCATAAACTTCAGCAGGCATTAGAGGGATGATGGATGTGAGAACGTTTCCAAAAAAGAGAGCCAAGGATGGGCTGGGGCAGCAGGGCTGGACGTGGGAATGGTGGAGCACGGAGGAGAAATCCCTGGGAGGGCAGGAATGGCAGGGATGGAGCCGGGAAAGACTCTGGGCCAAGCTGGGAGCAGGGTGGGCACTGTGCCACGCTCAGTCCCGTGCCAGCCCAGCTGTGGTGTCCGCAACGTTCAGAAGTTTAGGAGGCAGAAGGCCACGGGGGGCCACAAGCCCCTGTGAACAGGAACAGGAAGAGGAACAGGAAGAGGAACAGGGGTCCTTTTCCCTGTAAACCAAAACTCACCCCCCCTGTGGGTGCTGATGTCCGTTCAGAGGAGGCGTTTGGCACTGCCAGGGCAGCCTGAGGCCCTGGAGGTGGCAGCTTGGGGCTGGGAGACATCCTGCATTCGGAATTTTAGGAGGCAGAAGGCCACACGGGGCCACAGACCCCTGGACACGAACACCAGCCCTTTTCCACGGGAAACAAAACTCCCCCCGCAATTTCCTGATGCCAGTTTGCAGGAGGTGCTTGGCACTGCCAGGGCAGCCCGAGCTGGAGGTGGCGGCAGCTTGGGACTGGGACACATCCTGCGCCGTGCGGGGTTTAAGCTGCTGTTCCCCACCCCACGCCTCCCATCCCGTGTGACACCCCCAGCTGTGCTGGGATAACTGGGGAATTGGAGCAGATGGCAGCGGGGCTGGCTGGGAAGAGGGAAAACCTCACCCGCAGCTGTCGCTCACTGCGTGCGCTGTGTCCTTCCCTCTGGGAGGGACAGCTCCGGGACAGGGGATGCTGCCGGGGCTGGTGCAGCAACAGCAGCCCCAAAACACTCCCGGCTGGAGGCCGGGGGCTAGGGGAGGTGACAGAAACGCGGTGGGTGACCCACGGTGCGCTCAAAGCAGCAGCGGCACCGCAGGGAGCTCGCGGTTCCTCTTCCCTGAGCTCCTGAGGCACCTCGGGATCACTCCTGGAGTCGTCCCAGCAGCATTTAGGGGACCTCAAACGCTGCTCCTGCCTTTTCCCTCCCCAAGGAACCCTCACAGGCTGCTCTCCCCAAAAACACCACAAACAAAAGCGGCTGGAGAAGGCAGGGCGGACAAGGACCTTGTCCCCTCCTTCCCTGGCGAACACAGCATGGCAGGAGGGAGCTGGCACAGCCTGGCAGGGCTGGCAGGGCTGGCAGCTGCCCACGGGAAAGCCTCGGCATCCCAGGGACAGCACAAGGCTCAGGGGCTGCTCGGGCTGGGCACGGAGGGAAAGGAGCTCGCAGGGTGGCCAGAACTGGTTTGAACTGGTGCTGAGGGACACAGGGACACGGGACACGGGGACATGGGGACATGGGACACAGGGACATGGGGACACACGGACACAGGGACACAGGGACATGGGACACAGGACATGGGACACATGGACACAGGGACACGGGGACACAGGGACACAGGGACACGGGGACACGGGACACAGGACATGGGACACATGGACACAGGGACACAGGGACACGGGGACACGGGACACAGGACATGGGACACATGGACACAGGGACACGGGGACACAGGGACACAGGGACACGGGGACACGGGACACAGGACATGGGACACATGGACACAGGGACACAGGGACACGGGGACACGGGACACAGGACATGGGACACATGGACACAGGGACACAGGGACACGGGGACACGGGACACAGGACATGGGACACATGGACACAGGGACACAGGACATGGGACACAGGACATGGGACACATGGACACAGGGACACGGGGACACAGGGACACAGGGACACGGGGACACGGGACACAGGACATGGGACACATGGACACAGGGACATGGGGACACAGGGACACGGGACACAGGACATGGGACACATGGACACAGGGACATGGGGACACAGGGACACGGGACACAGGACATGGGACACATGGACACAGGGACATGGGGATACAGGGACACGGGGACACACGGACACAGGGACACAGGGACATGGGACACAGGACATGGGACACATGGACACAGGGACACGGGGACACAGGGACACAGGGACACGGGGACACGGGACACAGGACATGGGACACATGGACACAGGGACATGGGGACACAGGGACACAGGGACACAGGACATGGGACACATGGACACAGAGACATGGGGACACAGGGACATGGGGACACACGGACACAGGGACACAGGACATGGGACACAGGACATGGGACACATGGACACAGGGACACGGGACACAGGGACACGGGGCACGGACCCACGGGGACATGGGACACAGGGACACAGGGACATGGGACACAGGGACAGGGACATGGGACACAGGGACAGGGACATGGGGACACAGGACATGGGACACAGGACAAGGACATGGGACACAGGGACACATGGACATGGGACACAGAACATGGGGACACACGGACACAGGACATTTTTCCCTGGATCGGGGCAGCTCCCATCACTGGCCTTCCCCTGGAGAAGGAGCTTTTTCCCCGTGTCCCTCCTTGACCCTGCCCAGCTCCTTTCCCCAGCCACGGCCACCCCCGCCTGCCCTTCCCCTGCTCCAGGCTTGTCCCCAGCCCCGCGGAGATGGCGGCAGTTTTTGGAAAATGCTTCCACCTCGTGGCCCTCTGGAGAAACGCGAGACCGGGAGAGGCCGGGAGCTCCCGGGAAACCCAGCCGGGCACAAGCGCGGCCGTGCCACCCTCTCGGCTCGCCCTGCTGCCCTCGCCCAGGGCTGCCCGGTGCCCCCGCTCGGCTCTGGGTGCTGCGATCCCGCCGGATCAGTCCCCAGGGCTGAGGAGGAGCTGGAGGAGCCCGTGGTCAGTCAAACCCAGTCCTCCCAGTCCTCCCAGTCCTCCCAGTCCTCCCAGTCCTCCCAGCACACGAGGGCTGGCAGAGCTCAGCCGGAGCTGCCAGGGGACAGCACCGCGTCTCCTGCGGCCCCTCCTGCGCGGGCAGCCGGGGTGGGCACAGAGGGAGAAGCCTCGGGCACACTTTGGGAAGCACCCGGCACCTCGTGGCGTTCAGGGCTTCACCCGTCCCGTGGAAATGCTGCAGGGAGGGGGATCACAGCCCGGTGAGGGTGCCTGTCCCGATTGTGTCACCAGCACAGTCAGAACTGCTGGGAAAGGCTCCTCTGCTCCACTGGGGAGATTCCTGATCCCCAGTAATCCAGGAAAACACCGTCGGCTCTCACACAGGTCTGGTAGGACACTGGGGTCTCATGGGATCCCAGAATCCCAGGATGGTTTGGGATGGAAGGGACATGGAAGCCCATCCAGTGCCACCCCTGCCAAGGCAGGGACACCTTCCACTGTCCCAGGCTGCTCTGCCCAGCCTGGCCTTGGGCACTGCCAGGGATCCAGGGGCAGCCACGCAAAATTAACAGAAGGAATTCCCTGATGGAATCTGCTGTCCCGAGGAATGGGCTTCGCTGGGCACGAGCAAGACTCAGCTTTATTTTGTCACATAAACCAATTGCATTTTTAGCATGTTAGAAACCAAAGCCCATGAAGACAGCAAACCCATTTGCCAGGCTCCTTTTTTTTTTTTTTTCTTTTTGCAGAAACCCACCGGGATTGTTCCCTCTGCTGCCAGGGGGAGGAGCAGAGTGCCCTGAGGGTGCTGCAGTGGGGTGGCGGAGCGGGACCCGAGCTGGGGTCACCCCACATCCTACCCGAAGAGCAGCTGCTCCCTGCAACCCACCCGAGGGGTGCTCCCGGGAGGATTCCGCACTGAAGTGACATCCCCGCTGTCACAGCCACATGGGGATCCTTCCAGAGGACGCCACCAGGCTGCTCTTGTCCCGTTTGTGGCCCAGCCGCAGCTTGAGGAGCGTGCGGAGTGACCGGAATTCCCGAGAGGAATCGGGAATTAACGCCGGGGGATGAGCAGCCCTGCGAGCTCCGTTTGTGTTGTTGGGAGTGGCGGTGCCTTGGAATCACGCAGGGAACTGTCAGAGGGGTGCACTAATTAAAAAAAAAAAAAAATTGTAAAAATCCTGGATGTGGCACTCGGTGCCAGGGTTTAGTTGAGGTGTTGGGGCTGGGCTGGACTCGATGGTCTTTCAGGTCTCTTCCAACCTGGTGATTCTGTGAATTCTGTCATTTCCCATGGAATAAAGGACCTCAAATTTCACAGGAACAGTGGGTTTGGCTGCAGTGGAAGCTTTCCCAGTGAATCTGTCCGTGTTTGCAGGGAGCCCGGGAGGGCAGCCCTGCGGAGAAAACCTGGATTCTCCCGTCGCTGCTGCTTGAAACATTTCACGGGGCAAATCCTGACAGGTAACACGTAGGCAGGGCTTGAAAAAGAGGCTCCTCTCCCTGCGATCTCAGCTGCCACAACGCGGGGAGAGGCAGCTTTCAAGGCGGGCGGGACTCAGCTCCCGCTCTCCTGGCCGGGGCTCAAGCGAAGCGCTCCCCGTTAATGAGCAGGAAGTCGGGAGCGGTGGGATGGGAAGAGCTTTGTTCAGCCCATACGGACACTTGGCACGCCAGGACCTGCCGGGGGTTAATCAGAGGCCTGCTGGAGCGCCGTGAGGAACCTGCCAGTCGCCACACGAGCCGGCGTGCCGAGGAAATTAAAACTCAGGCACCATATGCCGCGCGTCCCCGGGAGGGAGCGGAGCGTCGGGAGCGGCGTCCGCATCTGCCGGGGGCAGGTGCGAGCTGCGGGAGGGGCAGCCCCGGATAGAGGGAGTCGTTCCTGTGACTTATCCCGGTGGGATAGAGGGAGTCCTTCCTGTGAGTTATCCCTGTGGGATAAAGGGAGTCCTTCCTGCAGAGTTATCCCTGTGGGATAAAGGGAGTCCTTCCTGTGAGTTATCCCTGTGGGATAAAGGGAATCCTTCCCGTGAGTTATCCCTATGGGATAAAAGGAGTCTTTCCTGTGAGTTATCCCTGTGGGATAAAGGGAGTCCTTCCTGCAGAGTTATCCCTGTGGGATAAAGGGAGTCCTTCCTGTGAGTTATCCCTGTGGGATAAAGGGAGTCCTTCCTGTGAGTTATCCCTATGGGATAAAGGGAGTCCTTCCCGTGAGTTATCCCTATGGGATAAAGGGAGTCCTTCCTGTGAGTTATCACACCGGGATAAAAGGAGTCCTTCCTGTGAGTTATCCCTATGGGATAAAGGGAGTCCTTCCCGTGAGTTATCCCTATGGGATAAAGGGAATCCTTCCCGTGAGTTATCCCTATGGGATAAAGGGTGTCCTTCCTGCAGAGTTATCACACCGGGATAAAAGGAGTCCTTCCTGTGAGTTATCCCTATGGGATAAAGGGAGTCCTTCCCGTGAGTTATCCCTATGGGATAAAGGGAGTCCTTCCTGTGAGTTATCACACCGGGATAAAAGGAGTCCTTCCTGTGAGTTATCACACCGGGATAAAGGGAGTCCTTCTCGTGGAGTTCAGTTCCTCGGGATAATGTAAATCCTTTCCCCGAGGTTCATCCCCCGGGATAACGCCCCCCTTTCCCAGGCTTATCCCCCCTCAACCCCGCGCCTCCTTTCCCAGGGTTATCCCCGTCAATTACATCCCTCCTTTCCCAGGGTTATCCCCGTCAATTACATCCCTCCTTTCCCAGGGTTATCCCCCTCAATTACATCCCTCCTTTCCCAGGGTTATCCCCCTCAATTACATCCCTCCTTCCCAGGGTTATCCCCCCCAATAACCTCAATAACGCCCCTCCTTCCCAGGGCTGTCCCCCTCAATAATGCGAGTCCTTCCCAGGATTTATCCCCTTCAACCCCGCTCCTCTTTCTCCCGGGTTAACCCTCTCAACCCTACCCCTCCTTCTCCCGGGTTAACCCCCTCAGCTCTGCCCTACTTCTCCCGGTTTAACCCCCTCAACCCCGCTCCTCTTTCTCCCAAGTTAACCCCCTCAACCCCGCGCCTCTTTCTCCCGGGTTAACCCCGTCAGCTCTGCCCTCCTTCTCCCGGGTTAATCCTCTCAACCCCGCGCCTCCTTCCCCTCCTGGCGAGCCCCGGGCGGGCCGGGCCAGCGCCGGGGAGCCGGGGGGAGCCGGGGGAAGCCGGGGGGAGCCGGGGGGAGCCGAGGGGAGCCGGGGGGAGCCGAGGGGAAGGATGACACATGTTCAGCCCAACCCAGCGGCAGAGCAGCCGGCGAGGCAGAGCCAATGGCTGCTTTTCACGCTCAGCGAGCGCGTCCATCTCGCCCCACACCCTCGAGTCCTTAAGTTGCAGCTTTCAACTACCTCGCTGAGCAGAGCCGAGATGCTGCTCAGCGGGAACAGAAGGCAGAGCCTGCTGACAGGTAGCCAGCATGGACCCTGAGCCCGCCAGGGCCGGCTGCTGAGACAGGTACGTGCCTTCCGAGGCAGGGAGCCGAGAGTAATCACATTTGGGATGCAAACTCGGAGCAGACTTTAATTTTCCAGCAGGGGGAATATGGAAATCTGGCTCCCTCGGAATGATTCATCCCCCCCCTTCCCCAGCGCCGCCACCTCCCCGCCCCCTGCGTGCTCTCCCCGTCCCTCCCAGCACCGACACTTTGCTGCAGTCTCTCCACCCGGGCGCCTTCGTTTTGGGGGGTTTTGGTGCTCCCCGAGCGTGGCAAAATCGGGAGAGAGGAGAGCAGCAGGACAGGGTGGTCCCTGTGAGCTGGGTGGGCTCTGGAGCCAGGCACGGCCAGGTTGGCTCATTCCAGGGATCCCGGCTGGTAAATCCATCCCTGGAGAGCCAGGCATGGCCAGGTTGGTTGATCCCTCATTCCAGGGATCCCAGGTGGTAAATCCATCCCTGGGGAGCCAAGTATGCCCAGTGGCTCATTCCAGGGATCCCAGGTGGTAAATCCATCCTTGGGGAGCCAGGTATGCCCAGGTTGGCTCATTCCAGGGATCCCAGGTGGTAAATCCATCCTTGGGGAGCCAGGTATGCCCAGGTTGACTCATTCCAGGGATCCTGGCTGGTAATTCCATCACCAGGGATCCCTGCTCAGCTCACGGGAGGATCCAGGGGCTCTCCCAAACCGGAGCCTCTCCCTGAGGAGAGTCTGGCACCCGGCACTCCCTGGGGAGGGAGGGCAGGGGAGGGGCAGCGGTGAAACGGGGCCGTGGCGGAGTTAAACTCTCCTCTCCACGGGTTTGATGCTGGAAGAAGACCCTGACCCAGCGCTGGTTGATGTCACCTGTGTCCCCTGCCCTTTGGGGAGAGGGGAGGCCTGGCTGTGCTCCTGGCTGTGCAAAGCTCTGCTGCGCTGCGGGACATCCTCTCCTCCGGCTGGAGAGACCCGACCTCCTGCTCGGGGAGTCCCCACACGCAGCCGGGAGGCACCGGGGGGAGGTGAGGTGGCGCTGGTGCGGCAAAGCCCTGGTCTGGTGGCACAGCAAAGTGGCTTCTCTCGCATTTCCCCGTGGGAGGTGTCCCGGGCCTGCTGCTCCCGCGGTTTCGGTGCTTTCTCAGGCCTGTCAAGGGGAATTAAAGCCAGGGCAGCTGCGGGGATCCTCCCGGCATGGATAGCAGGGTCTGCCCCCCGGGAGCTGGGAAGGGCTTCTGTGGTCCTGGGAAGGAGAGAGGAGCCGGCCGGGCACTCCCTGGGCTCGGCGTTGCCCCGGGTGGGCACGGGGCAGGTGCTGGGCCGGGGCTGCTCTCGGTGTCCCCATTTCCACCCTCGGAGCGGATTCCTGGCTCTGTGGCTGGGGAATGTTGTCCAACAAATCCTTCCTGGAGTTGATGCCGTCAGGTGGCGCCTGGGAATAGGCAGCGTCGCCGAGGGGGTTGGGAGAGGGAGCACTCGTAACTGTGAGCAGCACATGGCACGGGAACGGGGACAGGGGACACCCAGAGATCTTGGGACACAGGGAACGGGGACAGGGGACGCCCAGAGATCCTGGGACACAGGGAACGGGGACAGGGGACACCCAGAGATCCTGGGACACAGGGAACGGGGACAGGGGACACCCAGAGATCCTGGGACACAGGGAACGGGGACAGGGGACACCCAGAGATCCTGGGACACAGGGAACGGGGACAGGGGACACCCAGAGATCCTGGGACACAGGGAACGGGGACAGGGGACACCCAGAGATCCTGGGACACAGGGAACGGGGACAAGGGACACCCAGAGATCCTGGGACACAGGGAACGGGGACAGGGGACACCCAGAGATCCTGGGACACAGGGAACGGGGCAGGGGACACCCAGAGATCCTGGGACACAGGGAACGGGGACAAGGGACACCCAGAGATCCTGGGACACAGGGAACGGGGCAGGGGACACCCAGAGATCCTGGGACACAGGAACAAGGGACAGGGGACACCCAGAGATCCTGGGACACAGGGAGCATGGGGACGGGACATCCAGAGTCCCTGTGACACAGGGAGATGTGGCATCCAGAGCCCTTGTGACATGGGGAATGGGGACAGGGGACACCCAGAGATCCTGGGACACAGGGAACATGGGGACGGGACATCCAGAGTCCCTGTGACACAGGGGACAGGGACACCCAGAGCTCCCGGTCACCCCATCTCACACATCCCAAGGTGACACAGGCAGGCTTTGGTGGCACTGGGAGGGATGTGTGGCGCAGGCACAGTGTGGACATGGCAGGAGAAGCGTGGAAAGCTTTTCCTCTCCGTTTTGGCACCAAAATCACGATTTTAATTACAGCCCGTTTCAGGTTTAGCCTTGTCTGGCGCGTGGCTTCAGCCCTGTCACCTCCCTGGCGGGCTCTGTGTGGGTGGCTCCGTGTGACACAGGTCCCCAGAGGAGGGACCACGTTTCCTGTGCAGTCTGCAGAGCTTTTGTCCTCCCGGGAGCACCTCTGTGGTCAGCCAGAGGTGCAGAGCAGAGCGCTCCTCTCTCGACTCGAACCTCGTGTGGGGCTGCCCCAAACCTGGTAAAACTGTCCCGAGTCAGGGCTGGGATCCACCTGTCCCAGGTGTGGCACTTCAGGAAGCTCACCGGGAGAATCCAGACACTGCAAAGCCATGGAATGGCAGTGGGAACATGGAGCGAGGCACAGGCGCAGCCCAGACTCACCTGTTCCATCCCAAATCCCACCTGTGTCCTAAATCCCATCTCCATCCCATGCCACACCTCCATCCCACATCCCACCTCCATCCCAAATCCCACATCCATCCCAAATCCCACCTCCATCCCAAATCCTGTCTCCATCCCACAGAATTCTGTGATTCTTTTATCCCACCTGTATCCCAAATCCCACATCCATCCCAAATCCCATCTCTATCCCAAATCCCACATCCATCCCAAATCCTGTCTCTATCCCAAATCCCACCTCCATCCCAAATCCCACCTGTATCCCATATCCCACTTTCATCCCACATCCTGTCTCCATCCCAAATCCCATCTCCATCCCAAATCCCACCTCCATCCCAAATCCCACCTGTATCCCACATCCCACCTTCATCCCACATCCTGTCTCCATCCCAAATCCCACCTGTATCCCAAATCCCACCTCCTGGGCCATGGCTCGGGAGCAGCAGCCGGGGCTGAGCCAGCTGGGCACTGCCCAGCCTGGCCGTGTCCGTAGGGAGCTGCTCCCCACTTCCAGGGGTCCCAGGGGCTTTGCCCCCCCAGGACACGGCCCAGGGCCCTCCCACCCCTCAGGGATCGCCCTCCCACCCCTCAGGGATCGCCCTCCCACCCCAAAGCTGCAGCAGCCCGAGGGGACAAAGAGCAGCACTGGAGCTGATGGTGCTGAGGGACAGGAGTTGTTCCCAGAAATCCCAAACCCAAGAACATTTCTGCAGCTCAGCTGGGAGCAGAGAGAGCTGGGCATGGAAAGAGCTGCTCAAACTAAGGCAAAAGCACCTCTGGCTTTGCATCCACATTCACTCAGCTGCGACTTGACGTGGGGACAAAACTCCCAGGCTGGGCTCCAGCTCGGGGACAGGACCAGGAGCGGGGGTTTGGGCACAGCCTGGCTCGGCTCCCGTGGCTCTCCTGGTGCCTTGGGAAGGCTGAGCTGGAACAGAGACTGGACAGAGCTCAAGGATAAAGCAGGGATTTATTAAGAGGCCTCAATGGATCCACCTTGGGCAGCACAGCCCAAAATGGTCCCAAAATGCACAACTGGCCACGGGGTCTGTCACTGTGATCAGCTCTGCTCCATTTGCATGTTGGGGTTCATTGTCCCATTCCAGCTCCAGCCCATGCAGTCCCATCCTGATTGTTTTCCTCTCTCCAGCCCACGGTGTTTGTGCTCTTGGGCTGAGATTTGGATCATTTGTCCTTGGTCCCCAGCTGGGGAAGGAATTGTTTTGTCTCCCTGCTCTGTGAACAGAGTTCACCATCCCATAATGTGAATCTCAGACCCACACACTAAAGCAGCTCAGAATGGGGAAATAGAAAATCCCAAACCTGAGGCATCACTCCGCCGTGCCCGGAGCTCATCCCAGGGGTGGCAGAGCTGTGGCGGTGCCCAGGCTCTCTGTGCAGCCGGGATCTGCAGCAGCAGCAGCCCCGGCACAGGGGAGCACGTCCCCTGTTAATCAGCATTTAATTAAAGGACATGCTGACATTTGGAAATCAGAAACAAGTCTCCTGTGTGGGCTGCCTCTCTCTGCCGCTCGCCTCTTCTCTGAATCACTCCCTGACATTTTGCCAGATTAGGATGTGACTCCTTCTCTCTCTCTCTCTCTCTCTCTCTCTCTGCTCCTTTATAAAAATAAATTGAAAAGGAGACGCGAAGACACCTCTGCTCCTCAGGGAGACGCCGGAGGGGACGGGGGAAATCTCCCGTGATTCCCGGGGCTACGGGGCAGCTTTTCTGTGGGGCACAGGCGTGGTGTGGCAGGGCATGCTTCCCGTGCTGGCCTGGGGCAACCGGTTCTGCCTCTCCGAGAGCACCCAGAGAGCCGGGTGGCCACCTCGGGGCTCGCACCAGCCCGGGGATGGCGCTGAGCGAGTCCCAAGCCGGCGGTGGGGATGCCCGGCAGGGAAAAGGGGAGTGCCGGAGAGGGGGAGGGATGGGGGGACCCTCGGAGCGTCACCCCCGGCTGGAGACAGGAGGGCTGAGCCTCACGGGGGGGGGGACACGACACCCCCGGCCCGGCAGCCGGGGTACCCCCAGGCGGGACCCCGCTTTTTCCCCTCACCTTTAGACTCATCGGCCGCCCACGTGCAGCCCCCTCGTACCCCCCAACCCTCTGCTCTGTATTCCCCCGTGTTCCTGGGTGTCCCCCCCGTGTCCCTGAGTGTCCCCCCCGTGTCCCTGGGTGTCCCCCCGTGTCCCTGGGTGTCCCCCTCGTGTCCCTTCGTGTACCTCCGTGTCCCTCCCGTGTCCCTGAGTGTCCCCCCCGTGTTCCTGGGTGTCCTCCCGTGTTCCTGGGTGTCCCCCCGTGTCCCCCCCCGTGTCCCTGGGTGTCCCCCCCGTGTCCCCCCCGTGTTCCTGGGTGTCCCCCCGTGTCCCTGGGTGTCCCCCCGTGTCCTCCCGTGTCCCCCCCGTGTTCCTGGGTGTCCCCCCGTGTTCCTGGGTGTCCCCCCGTGTCCTCCCGTGTCCCCCCCGTGTCCTCCCGTGTCCCCCCCCGTGTCCCTGGTTGTCCCCCCGTGTCCTCCCGTGTCCCCCCCGTGTCCCTGGTTGTCCCCCCGTGTCCTCCCGTGTCCCCCCCGTGTTCCTGGGTGTCCCCCCGTGTCCCTGGGTGTCCCCCCGTGTCCTCCCGTGTCCCCCCCGTGTTCCTGGGTGTCCCCCCGTGTTCCTGGGTGTCCCCCCGTGTCCTCCCGTGTCCCCCCCGTGTTCCTGGGTGTCCCCCCGTGTCCCTGGGTGTCCCCCCGTGTCCTCCCGTGTCCCCCCCTCCAATCCTCCCGTGTGCCCCCTTTTCCCCCGGTGCCGCTGAGCGGGGCCGGGCGCCGCGAGCCCGGGGGTCCCTTCCCCGTCCGGCCCGGGGTCCAGGGGTCCCCCAGCTCGTCCCCCCGCCCATCCCCGCAGCCCCCCCCCCCCCCCCCGCCTCCCGCACCTTCTGCCGCGCTGAAACGGGGCCAGCGAGTCTGCTCAGCTGCTGGCCCATCCCCGAGCTGGGAAATGCAAACAGCAGGGAGCGCCGGGGGAGTGGGGGACTGGGGGGAACCCTCAGCGCTCGCTTCCCCTCGGCTGCTCATTTCAAACCTTCTTTCAAGCAGAAATTGCTCACATTAATCAGAGCGGGAATGTGTTCGCAGCCGCGCAGATTTGGCAGCGCGGAATCAAATTCCATCAGCAGCAGCGGGAGGACGCGGGCCCGGCTCCGGCGTGCGCCGCCTGCCAGAGCCATTGCAGGAGAAATTGGAGCCCAGAGCTCCCCGGAATTCATCTCCCCTTGACAAAGATGCCGGGAGATCTCCGTGACACACGGAGGAAAACGCCCGGCGCATCCCGTCAGGCTGGAGCTGCCCCAGGGCCGGCAGTGCAGGGACAGGGACAGGGACAGGGACAGGGACAGGGACAGGGACAGGGACACGGCACCGCCAGGGTCAGGGTCCCCGGAGTCCCAGTTCGGTTGCTGGGGCAGTGGAGGGGAGCAGAACTTGAACAGATCGTTCATTAAAAGGTGACAGAAAGGAGGGGTGGGAGTGCTGTCCCAAATTGGGGTTTTCACCCCCCAGAAGTTGATCTGCACACAGGGCTGGGGTGTTGGAGTTATTTGCCATTATGGGGTCACCCCAAACCCTGCAATGACCACGGAATCCCCGACTGGTTTGGATTGCAAGGGACCTTAAAGCCCATCCGGTTCCAGCTCCCACACCTCCCCCTGCCCCAGGCTGTCCCCAGCCTGGCCTTGGGCACTGCCAGGGATCCAGGGGCAGCCACAGCTTCTCTGGGCACCCTGTGCCAGGGCCTCCCACCCTGCCAGCAAACAATTCCTTCCTAAAATCCCACCTGAACTTCCCCTCTGCCATGGGAGAGCCCCTCAGATCTGTCACCTCCCCCTGCCAGCGCTCTCAGAGGTGCCAGGGGACAACCAGGAGCATCTTGGGGCAGCCCAGCGAGGCAGAGCCGGGGCCGTGGGGCAGCAGCAGGTGCTGGCGCCGCTGGCACCGCTGGCACCGCTGTCACAGCACGGCAGAGAGGGGCAGGGGGGCTCTGGGGGTCCTGCCTTGCCACAGACCAGGCGCAGGTGCTGCAGCTGCTGCAGCTCTCTCTGCTGTAATTGCGCTGCTGCTGCTGCTGCTGCTGCCTCGCCGAGGCGATTTCTCCTTTATTGGCTTATTTTTAGTTGTGTGGCCACGCTGGGAGCGAGATGGATGGGGCTTGTCTCGCCTGCTGGGAGACTTTGGTTGCAGCAGGAGCCCAGGAAACGGCCACGGAGGAGCTTCCCAGGGCAGGGGGCATCACCAGAGCCCCGTTCCTGCCCCAGGAAGGGTCTGGAGGGTGGGCATGGAGGGGTCATGCCCAGGGCTGAGGTCAGTTTGAGGGCTGTGTGCTGCTGGGCAGGTGCCCCAATCAGTTCCCAGGGCAGGGGGCATCACCAGAGCCCCGTTCCTGCCCCAGGAAGGGTCTGGAGGGTGGGCATGGGGGGGTCATGCCCAGGGCTGTGTGCTGCTGCCCCAGTGAGAGGGACCCGCAGTTGTCGCTTCCAGCAGCTCCTGTAAAACCCAAAGAGCCAAAACCCAAACTCCAAACCCAGAGATGCCAGGGACTTGTGGGCCCTGAGGGTCTCCCATTCCGGGGTCTGTCCTCTCCTGGTGTTTGTCAGGAACAACCAGACAGCGGGAATTCTGCTGAGCCCGTCCTCAGGTGCTGATCCCTGGAGGTGCCTCGCTCTGTGCGGGAGCTCTGATCTGGGCTGGCTTTGCAATCTGAGAGGGATTTCTGTGCTTGCAACTGGGCAAAGCAGGCTTTCCTGGGTGTTTTTTCTCCCTGAACAAATCCACCTTCCCTCCCTCCTCCCTTCCCTCCTCCCTTCCCTCCAAGATTTGTTCTGTTCCCTGCAGATTTTATGGCAAAGGGAAACCCCTGGGGAGCCGGATGAGGGAAAAGCGCGAATTCCTTTAAAACCCAAACGCCGTGTGGCAATAACTGGGTGTCTCTGTGTCCCCCCAGCCCTGTGGGGACCTGTGCTGTGCCCCAAACTGTTGCCTGGCGTGTCCCGGTGCCCGCCCTGGCTGTGCAGCTCCTGGTGGGAGCTGTGGGCAGCCAGGCCAAGGGAATATTGATTGGTTTTCCAGCAGAACCTGACAGAGCCTATTCCGGGCGTGTAATGAAGACTGATGATCCCATCCTCTCGCCCTGCTGCTGTGGGGAAAAGGGAAATTATTCACTGCATCCTGGAGGGAGACTCCACAGCCGTCCAGCCCTTGCCTCGTCTCATTCCCGCTGGTTTTCCCTCTTCCCATCCTCACGGATCTCTGCCTTCCCAGAGCTCCGTTCCCTCATCCCAGCACACGGATCTGGTGCTGGTCCAGACCGTGGGGGTGAAGATTTCACCGCTGGGATGAGCTGGGGGAGGACTTGTTGTGCATGGAATTTCTTCTCCCGGCGTGGAAAGATCTCCCACTCCAGAGTCAGCCATAAAAATGAGTTTAAATGGGTCAGGGTTTAAAAGAAAAATAAGCAAGCTCGCCTATTATCAGGTTTTTATTTCTCTTGTAGCTTTTACCCTTTAGGGTTGGTGTTTTCAGGCTTTTCTCAGCAAACAAGACAGTGGGAAATGTTAGGGCTGAGAATCCTCCAGGATCACAAGGCTGGGAGGAAAAAAGAGGAAAAACCCAACTGCTGGAATGCACGAGGTGTGAAATCCCGAGGAATTTCAAAGGAACCATCCCTTCTACACCTCCAGGAATCTGAGGAGTCTCACTGCTCCATCAGACCCAAATGTCCTCACAGGCCTGGCATTCCAGGGTCCTCTGGATTCCAGGGATCTTCCAGCACCTCTCGCACTTCCAGCCGAGCCCCATCCTGGGAAAACACCCAGCAAATTTATTTTAAAGTCATGTTTTGACACCCGGAACCTGCCTTGACTGTTTTGCGATGGGATCTCTGCTGTTCCCATCAAAATCCCGAGCTCCATCCAGCCAATTTCTTGGAAGGGGACAAATAAATTCTTGTCGAACCAAGGGGGGAAATCCTCCTGCAGCAAGAAGTGACCCTGCAAGGGGGAAAGCCTCCTGCATTTCGTGAGCCCACTCGGATATTCATGGCACAGCAATTACACCTTCTCCTCAGCTCAGGGAACGAATTTCATCAGTAATTCAACACCACCGTGAGAGGAGAGCCGGGCAAGGCTCTGGGGAGGCCAGGAAATCACAGCGCTCCGCAATTCTGAATTAAACACTCCAAAAAATAAATCACCTCAGGCACCTGCCTGCCCAGCGCGGGACGCAGAGCCACAACAAGGAACCTTTGGGTGGGCTGGGGGATATTTTTGGGGTGGGGTGATTTGGGGGAAGAGCTTTGGGAGCAATTCCCGGGCTGCCAGGAGCGCATCCCGGCATTCCACAGCCACCTTTTCCTGCTGCTCGCTGCCGAGTTCGGCTGAAAACAAACATCTGGCAAAGTTGAGCACCAGGGGCGAGGGGAAGTCGCTGCTCGTGGCAGGCCGGGCTGACAGCTCCTGTGAGATCAACGCCGCCAGCGTCATTCCTCGGTGAAAGCTCCCTCACAAAGGCAAGGAATGGAAGCAAATCTTACATGACACATTTATTTTTGTCGTCTATTTATTAGCTCAGAGCAAAAGTCCTGCTGCGCTGCATTATGGGGGATTATGCAAATGAGGGACATCAAGACAATTAAAAAAAAAAAAAAAAAAAAAGCCCAAGTGAGCACAATGTCAGAGCGGAGCAGATGCTGGGAGACGGCTCAGCCCTCCCTGCCCGCTCCTGGCCCGCCTGGACCTCCTGCTCCGGCAATCCCGTGCCCGGGTCCAACACTGTCCCCCCATCCCAACGCTCCTGGCTCGCTGGACAACCCCAGCAGCTCATTAGGCCCGTCAGTTAATGAGCTGCCCAGCGCATCAGGGGAATTCATCAATTGTCCCATCCTTTTTTAAGGGGAGGATGAGCAGGATGGACCCTGCTCCATCCTCACCCCATCCCGCGTCTCAGCCACACCCCTGCAGCCGAAATTAACAGCTGAAATTTGGATTTTTGGAGTTATTTAGAGGGCAGAGAGCAGGGAGGGTCCTTGCCCAGCTCCAGGGACCGCCCGTGGCCCCGGGGCAGAGCTGTCCCGGCCCGGGGTGAGGTAACTCCGCGCTGCCACGGGAGGAGGATCTGGCTCCCGAGCCTGCTAAATCCCCCCGAATCCGCCGTTGTTCCGCTGACAGCCGGGATTTGGGAGAGCTGAGGTGGAGGGATAGCAACGAGCCACGGAAAGGAGAGGAAAGAAAAAAAAAAAAAAAAGGTCCCAAATCCGACTTGTCTTTGCTTTGCCAAGCCCCGGAGGACTCGGGATGGGTTTGGGATTTAATCCTGTCTGAACCCCGCTGGTTGGAGACTGAGGTGACCCAGGGACAGCTCCTGCCCCAGCAGCTCCCGAGAGTGGGAAAACGCCGTTTTCCCCCCAAAAGCCCGTGGAAGAGCGCGGGCAGCCGGGGAAAGCCGCAGGGGAAGCCGCTTCCATCCTCACCCCGCTAATTGCACTCATTAGGGGAGCAATGCTGCCTCCGGTCCCGAGCTAGCCCAGCTAATTTGAATTCCCCTGCCTGCTCAAAGCGCGCACCGGGGACCTCGGGTGGGCTTTTTTTTTTTTTTTTTTCCCTTGGAAAAGGAGATTTCTCCTCCCAGGTCAGAGGCTCTTTTGTGTCTGCTCGGCTGCGAGACGGGGCCGGAGACAAAGCAGGAAGGGGGAAAGCGGGAGAGAGGCGAGCCGGGAAGAGCCGGGAAGAGCCGGGAAGAGCCGGGAAGAGGCGGCATCGCTGCCCGGGGCGCGGGGCAGAGGGGGCCGTGCCCTGGGTACCGCATCCGCCGTGCGGGGAATGGGAAACTGCCGGGGATGCGCGGCTCGGGCGGCGAGAGATGGAGAGCCAGGAGATAATTTATGCACCAGCTCGGCTCGGGGTTGCGGGCGGCCCGGCCCCAGCCGGGTGGGAGGGAGGGAGGCCTCTCTCCATCGCCCCTTCACCCGCCCCCTCCCGCCCCGCAGCCACACACAGCCTCACAATCCCCTTTACAATTAGGAAGGCACCTATTCAGCACCGCTCGGGCAGCGCCGGGGCTTTTGTTCCTTCTCTTCTCCGCCGGCCGAGCCCTCCCCGGTGCCTCCGCTCGGCTCCGAGCAGCGCCCGGCGCCTCCTGAAGTTGCTTTGCAGGATCCCCACCCCCCAAAAAGAATCGCTGGAGTCCCGCGGGTGAAGCGGCGGGACGAGAGAGGAGGGGGAAAGAAAAGCAGGAAAAAAAAAAAAAAGGAGGAGGAGAAAAAAAAAAAGTAAGACGGCGTTTTTCTCTCGCTTTCTTTGTCTGGAGCGTTGCCTGCAGGAGTTGCGTGCGTGAGGGCGAGCGGGGGCACCGGGGGAACGCTCAGCCCGCGGTGGGATCGGCGCTGAGCACACGCGGAGCGGCCGCAGGCACCTGCATCCCCCCGCTGCCGGCTGCCTCACCTGGGCAGCATCCCCGGGGGTGCCGGCCCGGAGCGTCCCAAAGCAACCCGAGCCGAAAATGTGGGAATATACGGATTTCATTCTCTTGGCGGTGGTGTGGCTGAAGGGTGGCTGTGGCTTGCTGTGGCTCTGTTCTTGTGGAGGTGGCTGGTGAGCTTGGGGGAAAAAAATGAAACTGGCTTTGTTTTGGGTGAGAATAATCCCGAACTGGCCAAAATTCACCTCTGTATGAATATTTGTGAGGTGTGTGGGTATGCTCATGCTGCATTCCCTTTATTTATGCTGACGGGGAATTACATGCAACACATGTTAACGTAGTTATCAGTTAATTACACGTGAGCTCGTTAACCCTTGCATTGCAGGGCTGGAATGGGTGTTCCTGTACACGAATTTAAGTTTTGGTTTTTTTTTTTACCCCGGGCGAAGCGGGACCGGGCTCTGTGTGTGTGTGCAAACACTTGGGCATTGTTTGCAGCGGGAATTAACCCCGCGGAGCCTGTGCCGGGTGCGGGAGGTGCGTTTTGATTTCCGAAGGGCACAGGGCAGCTCTGGCGCTGCTGGTGCCTGCCCGGATCTCCCTGGGCGCTGGAAGGATGCGGGGGGGGAGCGGCAGGACTGGAGCCGCATCCAGCCCTTCCTTCCTCCGCCTGCAAACTTGCAGCTCCGAGCTGGGAGAGGAGGAAGAGGGAGAGAGGAAGGCTCTCCGAGTCCTCTCCGATGAGGTAATCCCGAAGAAAGATAAGGGAAGCGGTGCGTGTATCAACCTGAGCGGTGATGTCAGCCAGGGAAAAGCAGATTAAGGACTCGGAGAGGGGAATTGCCGCGGTTTTGGCGTCACCTGATTGCCGCTGTTAATTCAGGTGTGTTGTGGTACCGACTCGAGGGTCCCGAGGGGGTTTGGGCAGCCCAGGTGGGTTCGTGCAGGGGTTTGGGGGGCTGCTGTGGGGACTCTGTGTGCGCTGTGCCGCTCTCACGTGTCTGGACTGCGAGACCCGCTCAGCAAAATGAGGAATTTTCCCTGCCAGAAGCTTCAGCGCCACTGAGGAGAGCGGGGAGGGCGAGCCCAGCCCTGGGCCCCTCTCCGATGAGCGGGCAGGGAGTGCCCAGAGGGGCTCAAAAAAAAATGTCCCCTCCCGGTTTGTGTGTGTGTCCCCAGGGAGCGGTGGCAGAGCTGCAGCAGCAGCAGGAAGGGGCAGCAGGCTCAGGGACAGCTTGGGGACACCCTCACGCCGCACCTTTGGGTGTCCCCGCGGCGCTGGGGAGGTGTGGCTGTCCCTTGGGAGGGGACAGTGGCCCTCAGTGCCCTGCCCAGGGGGGCGAGCGGGGCAGGGGACAGCTCCGGGGTGGCAAAGGGACGCTGGCTCCAGGTGAGTTCCTGCTGGTGGTGGGAGGTGCCGGGAGGCAGCAGAACGGGATGAGTCCCTGGGGACAGCGGGGAAAAACAGGAAAAAACGGGCAATAGCAGGGGAAAAACGGGGAAAAACAGGGAATAACAGGGAAAAATGGGGAAAAACGGGGAAAAACGGGGAAAAACGGGGAATAACAGGGGAAAAACGGGGAATAACAGGGGAAAATGGGGAAAAACGGGGAATAACAGGGGAAAACCGGGGAATAACAGGGAAAAACGGGGAATAACAGGGAAAAACGGGGAATAACAGGGGAAAATGGGGAAAACCGGGGAATAACAGGGGAAAACCGGGGAATAACAGGGAAAAACGGGGAATAGCAGGGGAAAAACGGGGAAAAACAGGGAATAACAGGGAAAAATGGGAAAAACGGGGAAAAACGGGGAATAACAGGGGAAAAACGGGGAATAACAGGGGAAAATGGGGAAAAACGGGGAAAACCGGGGAATAACAGGGGAAAACCGGGGAATAACAGGGAAAAACGGGGAATAGCAGGGGAAAAACGGGGAAAAACGGAATAACAGGGAAAAATGGGGAAAAACGGGGAATAACGGGGAATAACGGGGAATAACAGGGGGAAAACGGGGAATAACAGGGGGAAAACGGGGAATAACAGGGGAAAATGGGGGAAATTAGGGAAAAATGGGGAATAACAGGGAAAAACAGGGAAAATGGGGAATAACAGGGAAAAACGGGGAATAACAGGGCAAAACGGGGAGTAACAGGGAAAAACGGGGAAAAACAGGGAAAAATGGGGAAAAAACGGGGGAAAATGGGGAATAACAGAGAATAACAGGGAATTACAGGAAATAACAAGGAAAAACAGGGAGCAACAAGGAAAAATGGGGGAAAGCAGGGAATAATAGGGAAAAACAGGGAATAACAGGGAATTACAGGTAACAACAGGGCTGGTAGTGGTCAGAGCACGAATATCCCACATCTGCCTGCCCTCGGACCTGATGCTGAGGGTGCCCCCAGCACTTCAGGGGGCTCCAGGATGGCCCTGCCTCTGCTGGAGGACTCAGCCCTGATGGGTGATGTGGGAGAAGGGTTGATCTCTTTTATTCCCAAGTTTCTGCCCAGGGTGGCATCCCTGAAGTCACCTGAGATGGGCCTGAGCCCACGGAAGGCTCTTCCCAGGGGGGCTGAAGTGGCCTCTGTGGAGCTGATGGTTTTACCCTGCCTTCACCTTTTAGCCCTGGACAAAGCCCCGAGGGGCTCCATCCTCACCTGTCCCTGCGAATTCCTCCATCTCTTTGTTCCCTCTGCTCTGGTCACCCCTGACCTCCAGCCCATCTCCCCCCAGTCCCAAGCTGGAGTTCCTGGAGCTCTAAGGGGAGCAGGGACCTCCTCACCAGGGTCCAGCCCCTGCACTGCCCAGGGTGGCTCAGCTGCAGCTCCACGTCCCTGCCAGGGCCAGACAATCCAGCCTGGTCCAGGTCCAGACCACTGACACCCCCATCCCCGATGGAGCCAGACCATCAATGCCCCATCCCCGATGGAGCCAGATCATCAATGCCCCATCCCCGATGGAGCCAGACCATCAATGCCCCATCCCCGATGGAGCCAGACCATCAATGCCCCATCCCTGATGGAGCCAGACCATCAATGCCCCATCCCCGATGGAGCCAGACCATCAATGCCCCATCCCCGATGGAACCAGACCATCAATGCCCCATCCCTGCCTGATCCAGACCACTGATCCTGATCCAGATCCAGATCCAGGCTATCAATCCCCCATCCCTGTCTGATCCAGATCATTGAACCTGATCCAGATCATCGATCCCCCATCCTTTCCTGATCCAGACCATCAATCCCTCATCCCTGCTTGATCCAGACCATCAATCCCTCATCCCTGCTTGATCCAGATCATCGATCCCCCATCCTTTCCTGATCCAGACCATCAATCCCCCATCCTTTCCTGATCCAGACCATCAATCCCTCATCCCTGCTTGATCCAGACCACTGATCCAGATCCAGATCCAGGCCATCAGTCCCCCATCCCTGAGTGATCCAGACCATCAATCCCCTGCCCAATCCAGACCACTGAGCCTGATCCTGATCCAGATCCAGGCCATCAATCCCCCATCCTTTCCTGATCCAGGCCATCAATCCCCCATCCCTGCCTGATCCAGATCATTGAACCTGATCCAGATCCAGACCATCAATCCCTGAGTGATCCCCACCACCGACCCCCCATCCCTGCCCAATCCAACCCATCCCTCACCAGCCCGGAATTTGGATTTGCTGCTCTGGCAAATCCAAATTCCGCCCTGGCTCCTGCGGTGTCTCCTGCCTCGCAGCCCAGACTTAATTACAGCTGGGGCGGCAGGAGCTGAAATATTTGTGACCAGGAATGTGCAAAAAGGCCCAGGAGGATCCTGTCAGCCAGGGCCTTACCTGGGTTCCTGAGCTGCTGCTGCCCTCTCCTAACGGGCTCCGTGGAAAAATTGATGGCAGGAATTGAGTGAGCAGGAACAGATCTGGGTCATTACCCCCTCCCTTCCCTCTCCCATCCTTCCACATGGAAATAAATCCGGAGGGATCGGCGCTCTGCAAAGGGCAGCGGGGCTGAGCAGAGGGATTTGGGGTTTGGGCTGGGACCCAGCACGCACAAGTTGTGATTTTGGGATCCTGGGGCCTCTCCAAGGGTCACTTCCCTGCTCAGGCTGGATTTGTGGGTTTGCAGAGCACCGAGGGGTCAAACAGAAATGAATTTATCCTGATTTTTTCATCTAGGTCTGGAGGATTTTTTTTTTCTTGGTACAAAGAAAAACCTTTTCACCTGAAATAATTCATGTGGGGAAGAGGGAAGGAGGGCTGGAAGTGGCACGCTGCTCCAGATGGAAAAGTGGGAAGGAGAGGTTGCAGCTCCTCCAGGCTGGTTTTGTGCCTGAAGCTGAGTGGGACAAACAAACTGGAGATGTAAAATATAAAATATCCCTCCTGGCTCCAACTTGTCCTGGGGGAACATTTCTGCAGCCTCAGGCACCGAGGAAAAGCCACTCCTGTGGGACTGCCCGCTGTGGGGACAGCGCTGTCCCCTCAGCAGCTCACCCGCCCCACTCTTCAAACAAAATTCCTGATGTAGGGAAAGCCTGGAATTCCCACTGGAAAAGGAAAACATCTCCTGGGCTCCTGGAGAGGGGTGGGCAGGAGCATCCCAATGGGAATAAAGCAAAGTGCAAAAGCAGCCAGGAATGAAAGATTTCTTTTCTTGGAGTAGCTCCACGCTGGATTCTGTGCTCTGCAAGGAGGTTGTGTGTGCACCTGGGAAATCAGGAGAGGTTTGGCCCTTCCCAAAGTGGATTTTCCATGGCTGCATCCTGGGGAAGGGAGCTGGGCTCTGCCTGCGGTGCTGCCGTGGCTGAATCCAGGGATTTCTGGGGCACATTTCCCTGGAATGCCTCCACAAAGGTGCTGGAGGTGCTGTGGTCTCACCCTCGGCTCCGCAGGGAAGCAGGGGAGCCCTGCTCTGCCGAGCTTTGCAGGATCTGGGGGGTTCCTCAGCTTCCCCCTTTTTATTCCTGGAAGATTTATCAGGAATTCTGCAAAGATTTGGGTTCTGTTCAAGCAGCTCTCAGTAGAAAATCGGGTGGTGATGAGAAAGCTGATTAAAATCCATAAATAACCCTGGAATCACCCCGTCCATGGGATGTGCAAGTGACAGACACCCAGCGCGCCTTCAGCTGCACCACAAATATTCCAGAGGTCTCTTTCCATGGGAGATGTTCCCATGAAACCAAAAAGTCTGGCTAGAACGAGGGAGAGGCTGGGAAATGACACGGTTACAATGACAAATATTCTCTAAATCCCCCATTCGTGATCCCGGGCGCCTCGGAAATGTGATTAGGAGATCTAATCTGGCTGGGCTGGAGCCACTTGTCAAAGACAGCTTGGAAATGGATCGTTGCCCAAGCTCTGCCTTGCGCTGCTCCCCAAAAAATCTGAGGGGTAAAGTTTAAAAATCCACCAGGAATTGGGGCCTGATGGGGCACGAGCCAGTCCGGGGCTGGGGAGGGGGAGCTGCAGCTGATCCCCCAAAACTGAGGCTGGTTCCACCTCCTTGGGATGCAACTGGTGTGGAGCTCAGTGGGAAACGAGGTGTTCCGGGCTCTGCTCTGGAGCGTCCATCCATCTGTCTGTCCATCTGTCCATCCCTCCTGTCCATCCCAGCTCTCGGGGAGGGGGTTTTGTGTCCATCTCTCATTAGGGGCAGCCCCGGACAGGCTCTGCACGTGTCCCGGGCTCTCCCCACACCTGGGCACGGGCAGGGAGTTGGGAAAAGCGGGAATGAGCCCCGGGAACGGCGCTGGGCTCTGGGGAGGATCCTCCTGAGCTCCAGTTTTGGGTGGTTTGATTTGGGCTCTGCCGTGTGGACACCCCAGGGGCCTCCCTGCTCCAGAGGCGATTCCCACTGGAGCCTCTCTGGGTGCCGCGGGAGCACCCAGGGATTGCTGGAAGTGAGCCGGAGAGGCAGGAGGGAGTGAGAGTTCAAAGGCACTCGAGGGCTTTTGGGAAGCTGGGATGGTTTCCGGGCAGTTGTCAGAGCATCCCGAATATCTCCCGGGGCTGGAAAAACCAGGATAAGCCCCCAGCGCCCCTGGATCCCCAGGGAGCGAGGCAGGGACCTGCTGAAGGCAGCAAAGCACTTTTTAAAGCATCGATCCGAGCGCTGGGGGTCTCCAAGGTGCGTTTGGTGCCCCTGCCCAGGGCTTCCCGCCGGGAATGTGCTGCCGGGGTCTGTGCTGCTCAAGCGTTGGCGTTTTTGGGGCAGCCTGGCTGGGTTGAGGGCTGTGGGGGTTTGGTGAGAGTCCCCAAACTCCCCCCGCGCCGTCCCCACCTCCCAACCTGCCCAAACCTCCCCTAAAGCAGCGCCTGGGACGAGGAGCACGGGGGAGGCTTTGAGCGTATCCAAGATACAGCGGATTTGGGCACCCTGTCAAATGTTCTCATTGTCTGACCCTTGTCCAGACGCCAGTAAAACCCTTTGGGAAATTCCCCCTCCGCCCAGCGCACCGGCTTTAATTACAGGAGAGGAATGCGAGGCGCAGAGCGCGGCTCCTCCCGCCCCTGCGCTTGGCTGAGCCCCGCGCGGATCCCCCAAAGTTTGGGATCCGCCAGGACGGGAGGGTTTTGGGGCCGCAGAGCAAGGGCAGGAGTGGGGTGAGCGCTGGGTGCTGGTGCCGCTGGGACATTCCCCGGGCCGCGGCGGTTTGTCCCGCTCCGTGGCGCGCTGGCAGCGGTGCCCGAGCAGCAGGACATGAGTAATCTCCATCCCACCGGGGGAGGCAGATCAAAGGCACCGGAGGAGATACAAGAGGTTTCTGCTTCACAGACCAGAGCGGCTGCAGTTCAATAGCGCCTTTGTTACCGGCCCTGCGGAGCCAGGGATGGAGAAATACCTGACCCCGCTCCCTCCCTCCCTCCTTCCCTCCCTCCCCGCTCCCCTCCCTCCGCTCCCAGCCCCTCGCCGCACAACCATCTCAGCCATGTGCCCGCGCAGCTCGGGGGTGGCAGCGACAGAAAAGCTTGGGGGGGTCCCAAAGAGCCCCCCCCACCCCCCAGTAAGGCTCGGAGCAGCGGGGTGACCCCCCCCACCCCCCCCGAGCAGCGCCGGGCACCCCCTGCCCCGGGGCTCGGGGAGGAGAGGACGGTGAGGGCGGTGCCACCGGGGCGCCGCCGTGCCAGCCCTGTCCCCGCTGGCACCGGGCCCTTCCCGCGGAGACCGTGCCACGCTGCCAAAGGTGAGCTCAGCGCGCTCGGCCGGCGGCTCCGGGCACTCCTGGGGTCCCTGCGGCGTGGACGGGGCACGGTGGCACTGGGATGGACGCGTGTCCCCGTGCTGCCTGTGCCCCGCCAGGTGCCACCTCCGCGGGAAGGCCTCGGGTGCCGCAGGGCCACGTCCTAAAGAGCCACGAAGGACAAAGTGGCAGACTTGTCGCTCTCCACGGTGGGACTGGGGCTGATCCAAAGGGATTGGGGCTGATCTGTAGGGACTGGGGCTGTTCCATAGGGTGTGGGAATGTTCCATAGGGATTAGGGCTGTCCCATAGGGACTGGGGGTGATCCATAGGGACTGGGCGTGATCCATAGAGACTGGGGGTGATCTATAGGGATTGGGGGTGATCCATAAGGACTGGGGCTGTTCCATAGGGTTTGGGGTTGTTCCATAGGGATTGAGGCCAATCCATAGGGACTGGTGGTGATCCATAGGGATTGGTGGTGATCCATAGGGATTGGGACTGTTCCATGGGGGTTGAGGCTGATCCATAGGGACTGGTGGTGATCCATAGGGACTGGGCGTGATCCATAGCATTTGGGGCTGTTCTGTAGGGATTGGGGCTGATCCTCAGGTATTGAGGCTGTTCCATAGGGATTAAGGGTGATCCATAGGGTTTGGGGCTGTTCCATAGGGACTGGGGGTGATCCATAGGGACTGGGGGTGATCCATAGGGCCTGGGGGTGGTGGGTGCTGGACACGCAGGGCAGGGACCCATGTGGGGGTCCTGGTGTGCCCCCCACACCTGGAGGATTCCCCTAAAGGTCTTTCCAGCGCAGCACCTGCTCCCAGTGATGGAATTTTGGGATGCTCCAGAGCAGCGCCGTGTTTTGGGATACCGGGGGGGGGGGGGGGGGGACACCATCCTGGGGAGGGGCTGGAGGGGCCCGTGGCCGTGTCACAGCTGGGGCACCCAGTGGCCCTTTCCCCTCGCCACTCAGGGGAGATAAAAGAGGGAAAACCTTGGGAAAACGCCAGCTCAGAGCTGCCCTGCGCTCCAGGAGCTCGCTTTGTAGGTCAAAGTCGTGTTCTCTGCTGCTGCAAACCACAGCAGAATCCCTCCCTGCCTCCATCCTGGCGCCGCAGAGAACGTGGAGCTCTGAGAGCCTGGAGCTCTGAGAACCTGGAGCTCTGAGAACCTGGGGTTTTGAGAGCCTGGAGCTCTGAGATCCTGGGGTTTTGAGAGCCTGGAGCTCTGAGAACCTGGAGCTCTGAGAACCTGGGGTTTTGAGAGCCTGGAGCTCTGAGATCCTGGGGTTTTGAGAGCCTGGAGCTCTGAGAGCCTGGATTTCTGAAAGCCTGGAGCTCTGAGAGCCTGGAGCTCTGAGAACCTGGAATTCTGAGAGCCTGGAGTTCTGAAAACCTTGGATTTCTGAGAGCCTGGAATTCTGAGAGCCTGGAGCTCTGAGAGCCTGGAGCTCTGAGATCCTGGGGTTTTGAGAGCCTGGAGCTCTGAGGGCCTGGAGCTCTGAGATCCTGGGTTTTGGAGAGCCTGGAGTGCTGAGAGCCTGGAGCTCTGAGAGCCTGGATTTCTGAAAACCTTGGATTTCTGAGAGCCTGGAATTCTGAAAGCCTGGAGCTCTGAGAGCCTGGAGCTCTGAGATCCTGGATTTCTGAGAGCCTGGAGCTCTGAGAGCCTGGATTTCTAAAAACCTTGGATTTCTGAGAGCCTGGAATTCTGAAAGCCTGGATTTCTGACATTCTGGAGCTCCGAGATACTGGATTTCTGAGAGCCTGGAGCTCTGAGTGTCGGGAGTTCTAAAAACCTTGGATTTCTGAGAATCTGGAGCTCTGAGATCCTGGATTTCCCAAGGGTTCCGGCCAGGAAGGGAATCTCCCACCCTGAGCTCATCAGCTCCCGGCAATTAACAAATTAACAGCCGCTGATGAACGCGGGGTCGTGGCAGGGGGAGGGAGCAGAGGCAGAGGCCGGAGCTCTCCCGGCGCCAACCTGGGCACCTCTGGTGCCACCCGAGGAGCTTCCCGCGGTGCGGAGAGCTTTTCCTGAAGGATCAGGGCCGTGTCCAGCTCCCGGCGGAGCTGCTGCCACCCTGAAACGCGTCACCTTGTCCCGAGCGCCTCTTTTGGTGGCTCCAGAGACGGAAACTCCCCCGAAAAGGCCCGGGGGGGGGAAGCGGCCGCGGGGGAGGAGGGTTGGCAGCCAGACCTTTCTTTGGGCCTTTGTCTGAGCCCACAAAGGCGGCTCTGTTGGGCGAACCTGGCCGAGCATCCGCCGCCCCTGCAGCCAGGTGAGCTCTGGGGGCAGCGGGGCCGCCGCGGGGCTGCAGCTCCCGCTCCTTTTGGTGGCCCTAAAAGTCAGATTCTCAAAAGGAAATCTGCAGGGTTTTCTTCTGCGGGGCAGGGTGAGGCTGCGCCCCGAGGTGAAACCCTAAAAAAATGGGATTTATCCCGCGGGCTCCAGCAGCTCCTCCTCGGAGAGGGATCTGTGGGATCTGCAGGTGGGAATTTGTGCGGCTCCAGGTTTGTGGGGCTTTGGTGGGATTCTGGAAAGCGGCACAGAGGAAAGGATGCCAGGTGCTGCCAGGGATGAGGTGGGGCCGTGGCCAGGACGCCTGGAGAGGGGAAAATCAACCATTCCATGCTGCTCCCCGGGCACGCTGCCGGGAATTCCAGCCGTGGCACCGCGGTTTGAAGCTGGCCCTGCAATCCCAGCTCCTCGCAGGGAGCGGGGTCCTGGTCCCGGGGTCGGCTCCTGCTGAGACAGGGAACGTTCCAGGCTGGGGTCGCTCCTCCTGACCTGTGGATAACCCAGGAGAAGCCACCCCGTGGTGCTGAGGGGGGTTTGGGGTGGGAGCCCAGCCTGGTTTTGGGGTGGGAGCCCGGCCTGGTTTTGGGGTGGGAGCCCGGCCTGGTTTTGGGATGGTTACCAACCCTGGTTTTGGGGTGGGAGCCCAGTCTGGTTTTGGGGTGGGAACACAGCCTGGTTTTGGGATGGTTACCAACCCTGGTTTTGGGATGAGAACCTAGCATGGTTTTGGGATGGTTACCAACCCTGGTTTTGGGGTGGGAACCAACCCTGGTTTTGGGATGAGAATCTAGCATGGTTTTGGGATGGGAACCAACCCTGATTTTGGGGTGGGAGCCCAGCCTGGTTTTGGGGTGGGAACCAACCCTGGTTTTGGGGTGGGAGCCCAGCCTGGTTTTGGGATGGTTACCAACCCTGGTTTTGGGGTGGGAGCCCAGTCTGGTTTTGGGGTGGGAACCAACTCTGGTTTTGGGATGGGAACCAACCCTGGTTTTGGGGTGGGAGCCAACTCTGGTTTTGGGATGAGAACCTAGCATGGTTTTGGGATACTTACCAACCCTGGTTTTGGGGTGAGAGCCCACCCTGGTTTTGGGGTGGGAGCCAACTCTGGTTTTGGGATGAGAACCTAGCATGGTTTGGGGATAGTTACCAATGCTGGTTTTGGGGTGAGAGCCCAGCCTGGTTTTGGGGTTGTGCTCCCAGCTGGTCACGGGAAGGGAGGACAGCTTATCCCAAAGAGCTGTTTTTCCCCCCATTCTCCTTTCCCTTTTCCCCAGTACCGCTGCCTCATCCCGGCTGAGCCCTCTGCTGTGGTTTATGGCTTTTTATTCCTATGTGATTGCTTTCCCGAACTCATGTAGGGCGAAAAGCCATGGGCTACACAGAGGAGGGACTCCACCTTCCAGGCACCTCTGCACCGACTCCCCGAGCCCCTTTGGAGCTGCTCGGATTTATCTGGGTCCAACAACGAGTGAAAGGGGGCACTGAAGCCTTGCAGGGCTTTAGCGGAGGGGTGGGGACACAAAAGGCGCCCCCGGGGCCGTCCCCATTCAGCACCTCCATTCAGGGAGGTTTTTTTTGGGGTTTTTTTTTTTTTTTTTTTTTTTTTTTTTTGGCATTTTGGAACTTTTCCCACACGGTTCAAAGCATCCCCACCTGCTTCCCCCGGAACAAAAGCGCCAGGAAGAGGCCAAGGGCATTTCCAAGGGCAGTCCCGAGGGCTGTGGGCGCTGCCCAGGTGGTGGCAGCAGCCCTGAGCTGGGGGAGAAGGGGGTTCAGGGAGCCTTGGGCACCTCAGCCCAAACAGAGCTGGGGCCACCCGGGTTGTGGCGGGCAGGGACTGTCCCCACAGCTCCCAGGAGGCCGTGGCCTGGCCGGTGTCACGAGGGTGGTGAGGGGAGGAGGTGGCCACGAGCAGGGGAGGAGGACGGGTTTAATTCCAGGGCAGGGCTTAGCAAATCGGGACCTGTAAATGTGCAAAGGCAAAGTCTGCCGGGTCTGGGGAGTGGGAGAGGAGGGGGGTGCTGCAGATCCCACCCCACAGACCCCATTTACACAGATCCCACCCCACAGACCCCATTCCTGCAGATCCCACCCCACAGACCCCATTCCCGCAGATCCCACCCCACAGACCCCATTTACACAGATCCTACCCCACAGACCCCATTTACACAGATCCTACCCCACAGACCCCATTTACACAAACCCCACCCCACAGATCCCACCCCACAGACCCCATTTACACAGATCCCACCCCACAGACCCCATTTACACAGATCCCACCCCACAGATCCCATTTACACAAACCCCAACCCACAGATCCCACCCCACAGACCCCATTCCCGCAGATCCCACCCCACAGACCCCATTCCCACAGATCCCACCCCACAGACCCCATTCCTGCAGATCCCACCCCACAGACCCCATTTACACAGATCCCACCCCAGAGATCCCACCCCACAGACCCCATTTACACAGATCCCACCCCACAGATCCCATTCCCACAGATCCCACCCCACAGACCCCATTCCTGCAGATCCCACCCCACAGACCCCATTTACACAGATCCCACCCCACAGATCCCATTCCCACAGATCCCACCCCACAGACCCCATTTACACAGATCCCACCCCACAGATCCCACCCCACAGACCCCATTCCCACAGATCCCACCCCACAGATCCCATTCCCACAGATCCCACCTCACAGACCCCATTTACACAAACCCCATCCCACAGACCTCATTCCCATGGACCCCACCCCACAAATCCCACCCCACAGACCCCATTTACACAAACCTCACCCCACGGACCCCCTTCCCACAGACCCCACCCCATTCCCGCAGCCCCCACCACCTCCAGGACCACCCCACCAACCCTGTGGGGTTTCACCCCCCCTCGCCAAGCAGGAAACGAGCAATTTCTCTCTTCTTTAGTTTTCCTTTTCTCACTTCCTGAGCTTTGACTCATTTGGTGTCAGGCTTTCAAGTTTATTTCACCAGCCAGGAATGCATCTTTAAAAATAATAGTCCTTGGAGAAAAAGGAAAAAAAAAAAAAAAAGGAAAAAAAGCTGAGGTTCAGCTGTAATCCCATGACTCAAGGAGGTGTGGAAGGAAGAAAATCATGAAATCCCATGAGTTCCAACAATGAGAGCAGGAGAGCTGGCACATAAATCATCAAAATCAAACACCATCCGTCCAAATGAAAGGAATTAAGCCAATCTCGCCGGGCTGTTTTAATTATTTTTTAATGAGGATTTGCTCATTCAGAAAATTCACCCGTGACAATGCCCGCCCCGAGGCATTCAGGGGGACGCGCTTGGCTTGGCCCCTCCGCCCCCGCCGCGGGGCTGCTCCAAACGGGATCGGGATCCTGGAATGAGGGTGCCGAGGAGAGGAGAGCGGGGCCAACCAACCAAAACCAGCTCGGGTTTGGCCGTTTTGCTTCCTTGCACCCCAAAGCCTCGTGGTGGGGAAGCAAAATCCTCTCCCCGCTGCCGCCTCGGGGATCCCTGGAATGATTTGGTGTGAAAGGGACCTTAAAGCTCGTCCCAAATTGCTCCAAGCCCTGTCCAACCCCACCTTGGGCACTTCCAGGGATGGGGTAACCCCAAATATCCTGTCTGATGTTTTGGGGTCTGCTGTGGGCCAAGCAGCTCCGGGCAGGAATTTTGGTGATCTCTGATGCCCTGGGAATGGCTCTCACTGCTTTTATTGGATTGATTTTTCCTTTGGCAAGGCAGGAACGAGGCAGGGAAGGGATGGAGGGAGCTGGGAGGGGAGGAAAGGACTGGGCACACTGGTGGGGTGACTGGTGGGATCTGCAGTCTGGTGGGATCTGCGGGAATGGGGTCTGTGGGGTGGGATCTGCGGGAATGGGGTCTGTGGGGTGGGATCTGTGTAAATGGGGTCTGTGGGGTGGGATCTGCAGGAATGGGGTCTGTGGGGTGGGATCTGCGGGAATGGGGTCTGTGGGGTGGGATCTGCGGGAATGGGGTCTGTGGGGTGGGATCTGGTGACCTCGTGCCAAATCTGGTGTTGGCTGCCAGCCCTATTTCCTTCCCCCAGGGCTTTTACAGAGAGATTTAGAGAGATTTAACTCGGGGTTTCCAGTCAGGGGCTCCCAGGAGCCCCATTCCACAAACCCCATTCCACAAACCTGTTCCTGCAGATCCCATCCCACAAACCCCGTTCCTGCAGATCCTACCCCACAAACGCCATCCCAGAGACCCCATTCCCGCAAATCCCATCCCACAGACTCCATCCCTGCAGATCCCATCTCACAGACCCCATTCCACTGATCCCATCCCACTGACTCCATTCCTGAAGATCCTGCTCCTGCACATCCCACCCCACAAACCCCACCCCACAGACCCCATTCCCGCAAACCCCATCCCATAGACCCCATTCCTGCACATCCCACCACCCAAACCCCACCCCACAGACCCCATTCCCGCAAACTCCACCCCATTTACCCCATTCCTGCAGATCCCACCCCACAAACCCCATTCCTGCAGATCCCATCCCGCAGACCCCATCCCAGAGAGGGTTCCCCGAGCGCCCCTCGAACGTTCCCAGGAAATCCCCGGGAGCAGAAATCCTTGGCAGGGCCCCTTGGCAAAGCTCCATCGGTCCGAGGAGAAGCCCCCAGAGCCAGGTGAGCCCCCAGGTGAGCCCCCAGCTCCAGGTGAGCCCCCAGTGCCAGGTGTGAGCCCCCAGTGCCAGGTGAGCCCCCAGGTGAGCCCCCAGTGCCAGGTGTGAGCCCCCAGTGCCAGGTGAGCCCCCAGTGCCAGGTGTGAGCCCCCAGTGCCAGGTGAGCCCCCAGGTGAGCCCCCAGTGCCAGGTGAGCCCCCAGGTGAGCCCCCAGTGCCAGGTGTGAGCCCCCAGCTCCAGGTGAGCCCCCAGCCCGGGCTGGCATCACCTCCCGGGCACCTTTCCTGTAGCGCCAGGGCAGAGCTCAGCCAAGCCCGCGGCTGCCCCGGGGGATAAACCACTCCGGGCAGCACAGGAAAAGCGGGATCGGGCGGGAATTTTCAAAGGATCTTGGAGAATTCGGCAAGGGGAATATTTCCCTGGTTTTCAAAAAGCGGCCATGGAAATTCCAGAGCATCCCAGCGCCGGGCTGGAAGGAGATGGAGCAGGAGACGCTCCAAGGCGTTCCCGGCTGGTTCTGTCCCCAAAAACACCCAAAAAAGGCAAATTGTGAGCAGCCGGACCCCTCCAGCAATCCCAGATCCTTCCTGGGCTCTCAGGAGAGATGATGGAGAGCGCTAATTACAGCTAATGAGCGCCGGGAGGGAGGGAGGCACCCCCGTGCGGGCTCCCGCCGGGATCTGAGCTCGGAGCATCCCAAAACCGGGAGAGGCTCGGGCTTGTCCTGCCAGGAGCGGGAATTGTCCCGACACGGAGCCCCCCGAGCTGCCACAGCAGCCGCTGGGGGCAGCAGCCAAAATTTTGGCTCGGGAATGTGCGGGCATGGAGCACCAACTCCCAAATTCTGCCCAAAACATGGAATGTGGAGGCACAGGGGCAGCAGTTCCTAAATTCAACCCAAATTTTGGAATGTGCAGGTACGGGGACAGCAGTTCCCCAATTCAGCCCAAATTTTGGAATGTGCTGGCACAGAGGCAGCAGCTCCCCAGATTCAGCCCAAATTTTGGAATGTGCTGGCACAGAGGTAGCAGCTCCCAAATTCAGCCCAAATTTTGGAATGTGCAGGCACAGGGGCAGCAGCTCCCAAATTCTGCTGAAAATTTGACTCAGAAATGCGCGGGCATGGAGCACCAGCTCCCAAATTTTGACTCAGGAATGCGCGGGCACAGAGGCAGCAGCTCCCAAATTCCACCCAAATTTTGGAATGTGCAGGCACAGGGGCAGCAGTTCCCAAATTCCACCCAAATTTTGGAATGTGCAGGCACAGGGGCAGCAGTTCCCAAATTCCACCCAAATTTTGGAATGTGCAGGCACAGAGGCAGCAGCTCCTCAGATTCAGCCCAAATTTTGGAATGTGCTGGCACAGAGGTAGCAGCTCCCAAATTCAGCCCAAATTTTGGAATGTGCAGGCACAGGGGCAGCAGTTCCCAAATTCCACCCAAATTTTGGAATGTGCTGGCACAGAGGTAGCAGCTCCCAAATTCAGCCCAAATTTTGGAATGTGCAGGCACAGGGGCAGCAGCTCCCAAATTCCGTCCGGGATTAGGACGGGGAGTGCAGGGAAGCAGCAGCACCTTCCCGCTGGGTCACCCAGCCCGGCCGCTTCCAGTGCCAGGGGATAATTTGGGGGAAGAGTGCCAATTATGAATATTTTAATTACAGCCAGATGATAATGAGCAGAAAAGCTGAGTTTTTCATCAAAGCTGCGGCCCTGTGGGACACCCAGCCCCTCGGGGAGGGTTGGTGCTCACACGGGATTTTCCAGGGGGGAATGATGCTCAGCAGGAGCCTGGGGGGGGGCGGTTTGGAGCTCAATCCTGGCTCAGGATGCTCGGAGAAAAACCAGGAAATTAAAATCCACGTTAAATCCCAAATCCTCGACCTGGGTTTGATCCGTGCCCGGGTGTGAGGTGTCGTTGTTGGATGTTTTGTCCGGCGCTGAACCCACCCCAAATCTGGGCTTTTGGGAAAAGCTGGGGGACGCTTTGCACTGACAATTCACCTGTGGGACAATGAAAAAAAAAAAAAAAAGAGACAAAAAAAGACACAAATCTGGGAATTATTTATCCAGCTCTGCCCTGGGTGGGGAATTAGGGCTGCACCGGTTGTGCCACCGAGCATCTTCCTCCTCCTCCTCCTCCTCCTCTCGGCTGCCTGGGAATGGATTATTTAGGAACTGGTGAGGCCACCGGTGCTGAGTCAGCCCCGAGCTAATGAACACCCCGGCTGCCCATTTGAAATTTATTGCACCTATTAATTACAACCATTAGCTGCAGCCAGTGAAATTTTTATAATGAGGACCCTGGCGACTTTGCCTCGCTAGCAGCAAATTAACTGTGTGGGGGGAAGAATCAATGGCATCAGCAGACTTTACAGAAGCGATGTTTTAATTAGCGATTCTCTGCAAACATGCCAGGCAACATCTTCTCCCTTCATTATCTCCCCTTAAAGGGATGGTGCTGCTTTTCAGGTCGGTTTTATCCCCTCCTCTGGCTCCTCTGTTGGATTTTTCATGCTCGGCTGCTCATTAGAGAAGCTTTGAAGTGGGGTTTGGCTCAGGACTGGTTGTAAGCAGCGAAATGTCCGAGTTTTTTTGGTTTATTTTTGTTTTTTTTTTTTTTTTTTTTTTTTTTTTTGGAGGGCAAGGAGGGAGGAAATAAAAAGCCAGGCGAGGAAATAATGGGTTTGAAAAGTTGGCTGGAAAAAAAATGTTAAATTGGATGGATTTTGGGGCTGGGAGGAGGAGGATGAGTGTGGGGAAGGGGTTGTGTCCACACAGGGAGAGGATGTCCCAGCAGAGAGTTCTGGGAGGCAGGAGCTGAACTTTGGATGCTTAAAAATCAAAGGAACGAAAAATCCCAGGCAAAACTCTGTGCATGGAGCATCCCCATCACCCAGAAAACCCCAGGATTCAGCAGCGAATCCCTGCAAGGCCCAGCCGTGACTCTTCCACGGGTGTTCTGCTCAGTGGATTTGATGATCCCAAAGTCATCAGTTCCTCCTAAAATTTTTGGCCGTGGATGTGGCCGTGGGTATGGACGGAGCAGTTATCAGGAAAGGCAAATAATTTTTTTTTTCCTTTCCGTTTCATCGCAAATAATTTAATTCCATTCTGCTCCCTGCAAGAGACACAGCCCGGATTTCCACTGCAAATAATCTGCTTTCCCAAGGCAAGAGCCCGGCGCGCTGGCAGCAAAAGGCAGCTCTGAAACCCGGGGGTTCGAATGCAAAACTTGTTTTTTTTTCCTCAACAGATTCCCTAAAAAGTTAATTCGAGGGCATCTCCCAGAAATAGGAAAGCTGAGGGAGAAAAATCAGCTGGAATGGGAGGTCCTGGTGCCTGAGCATCCCACCAGGGGCTGGCGGCCACTGCTGTCACCTGGGAGTGTCACCAGAGCCGAGCCACCCCTGCTGCCCTTCCCTCCTGGAGCCGGGAGCTTCCCGGCAAACCCCAGGGAAATGGGAATTGCTGGGTTAAGGAACAGACTCGGTCCAGCTGCCTCAGAAAGACATTTTTCCGGGCTCAGGGAAAGTGACATTATGAAAGCGAGCGTGCTGATTGCAGACAGCTCCCAATTCATCACTGTGACAGTGACAAACATGGCCCGGGGTTATGCAGTTGACTGAAGAGAATTCTCCAGCTTTACATTTTTAATGCTCCACTCATTTTCTCGGCTGCAGCCGAGTTTTATCCCGAGGATCTTCTCCCTTGAATGGAAAGGGCAGCGCGGGGCTGGGGAGCCTGCCCAGCCCTTGCAAATCAGCCAGGGCTTGCCCAAGCCAGCTCGTTTCATTTTTTTTCATTATTCCTTGCTCCTCCACGATCCCTTTTTCCACCTTTTCAAGGGGAACAGGAGCGTCAGCCTCAGCTGGGCTGCCTCCATTCTCCGGGGCTCATTCATCATTGTCCCCTGCCTGAATGGGAGGCAGAGGGTCAGCCTGAAAAGCCGGAGCGCTACAAACCCCTCGAAATATCTCAATAGGGCCCTCATGGGGTCCCAGCCAGACCCCCCAGGCTCTCGGGGTGGTTTTGTGTCTGCAAAAAGGGGGGGGACGGGGACGTGGGGTGACACAGGGCACCCCTGGGGACCTGCCTGGGAGGTCTGGGACTTTTCTGGGAATTAAGGAGAGCGTTGTTTAATTTGATTATTAAACGGCCCCCGGGGCGAGGAGAGGATGGGCCAAAGCCGGGTTAGGCAGCGCCGGAGCAGCCCCCACCCTCGTCCCTGTCCCCACCTCCCCTTCCCTTCCCTGCTCCAGCTGGGATGTGAGCGGCCCCCTCTGTCCCCCCTTATCCCCCTCTGTCCCCTCGGGTCCCCCCCAGCCCCCTCGGGCCCCTCGGCCCCAGCCGCTCCCCCGCAATTCGCACAAAAAGCGGCGGCACAAGGGGGACGCGGGAGCCGCGGCAGTGCGGGGCAGCCTCTCCGAGCGGGTTCCTCGAACCTCTTCCCCCTCCTTTGTGCGGGGCAGCCTCTCCGAGCGGGTTCCTCGAACCTCTTCCCCCTCCTTTGTGCGGGGCAGCCTCTCCGAGCGGTTCCTTGAACCCCTCCCCGCTGCTCTGTGCGGGGCAGCCTCTCCGAGCGGGTTCCTCGAACCTCTGCCCGCTGCTCCGTGCGGGGCAGCCTCTCCGAGAGGGTTCCTCGAACCTCTGCCCGCTGCTCCGTGCGGGGCAGCCTCTCCGAGAGGGTTCCTCGAACCCCTCCCCGCTGCTCTGTGCGGGGCAGCCTCTCCGAGCGGGTTCCTTGAACCTCTTCCCCCTCCTTTGTGCGGGGCAGCCTCTCCGAGCGGGTTCCTCGAACCCCTCCCCGCTGCTCTGTGAGCTCCAGAGGTGCCCCCATTGAATTTGGGAGCCCCCAGACAGGTACCCAGATGGCCGCGGACGGCAGGAGGGAATTCAAAGCCATCTTTGGGGCTTTGTGCTGCAGCTGGGCCCCTCCGAAAGGGGGACAAGGGGAGGGCGGGGATGTGGCGTCGCCCCCCGGCGTTGTCACCGCTGTCACCGATGGGGCTCCACCTGCTCTGGCGGCTTCATCTCCTCCCAGCTGGCCCTGCTGGGAATCGGGGCTGCTCCAAACCCCTCCAGGGCTGTGGGATGGGGAAAGGGGGGGATCCCCCGAGCCTGGGGAGGTGGCAGTGCCCCAGACCCTGCGGGCTGCCCTCGGCCCTCGTGCCCATGTCGCCGATGGGATCCGATCCTGAGTCCAGGCTCCCCCTGAGCGCCAGCGCTGCACTCCTGGGGCAAAATCATCGGCAAAGCGCACAGGAGGTTATCCAGGGAAGCTTCCAGCCCTGGGAGTGCCCAAGGCCGGCTTGGACGGGGCTTGGAGCACCCTGGGATGGTGAAAAAGTTGTCCCTGCCCATGGCAGGGGTGGCACTGGATGGGCTTTAAGGTCCCCCCCAACCCAAACCAGTGTGGGAGTCTGTGATTTGATGAAAAGCTGAGAATTGAAGCAGCGAGCGAAGGAAGCTTTGCCTTCAGACAGCACTTCTGGGAGGATTTGTTATTTATTTAAAGCCCCCCAGCCTTGCATTTGCATAATTACACTTTGCAGCTGTTGGGCCGTGGCGTGGGCTGGGCCTTGGGGCGTTATTTTATCTGCAAAAAAAACGGACACAAAGAGGGGA
Source organism: Vidua chalybeata (assembly GCF_026979565.1). Taxonomy (NCBI): domain Eukaryota; kingdom Metazoa; phylum Chordata; class Aves; order Passeriformes; family Viduidae; genus Vidua; species Vidua chalybeata. The sequence goes on from NC_071553.1 coordinate 3,788,510, forward strand.
AAGAAATTCGGTCCCAGCTGAGCTTTTTGTGCTGGAGCCGCCGGTGCTGCCCCTGGACCGGGGCAATCCCGGGAATTTGGAAGGGAAGGGAAGGGAAGGGAAGGGAAGGGAAGGGAAGGGAAGGGAAGGGAAGGGAAGGGAAGGGAAGGGAAGGGAAGGGAAGGGAAGGGAAGGGAAGGGAAGGGTGTCCCAGCCCAAGGTGATGCCCCAGTTTTGGGATTCTGGGGCTCTGCTCCCCACCCTCCCTCCTGCCCCTGCACCCCCCGCCGCTGCCCTGCCTCCTCTCCCTGTCCCCCTCCAGGTCTCCCGGAGTCGCTCCCGAGCCTCTCCAGCTCCGGGTGATGCCCCAGTTCACCTTCGCCTGTTTCTGTGGCCTCCACGGCTTCTGCAAGATGAAGAGGAAGAAGGAAGAGGCCGGCGGGGGGCAGGAGACGGCCGTGTGAGGAGCAGCCCCGCCCGGGACCCCTCCTGTCCCCTCGGTGCGCCGGGACTGCCGGGGGAACCTCGGGTGCCTCCTTCTCACCTCTCCGAGGAGCAGCTCCCAGCTCACCTCTGCCTGCCCTGCCTGGGGGTGTCCGGGGGGGTTCTGGGGGGCTCAGGGGCTGATCCGAAGTGTCCGGGGTGGTGCTTGGCAGGGGAAGGGGAGCTGAGTGATCAGGGGCTGGGGGAGCACGGGGAGAGCTGCGAGATCTGCTCAGTTATCCCGTAGATTCTCCATTTATCCCATAGATTCTCCATTTATCCCATAGATTCTCCATTCATCCCACAGATTCTGCATTTGTCCCTCAGATTCTCTCATCCCACAGATTCTCCCATTTATCCCCCAGATTCTCCCATTTATCCCGCAGATTCTCCAGTTATCCTGTAGCTTCTCCATTTATCCCACAGATTCCTTCCCTCAACCCACAGATTCCCCGTTTATCCCACACATTCTCCACTTATCCCCCATATTCTCCATTTATCCCCCATATTCTCCATTTATCCCCCATATTCTCCATTTATCCCCCAGATTCCCTCCCTCATCCCACAGATTCTCCATTTATCCTATAGGTTCTCCATTTATCCCCCATATTCTCAACTTATCCCCCATATTCTCCATTTATCCCCCAGATTCTCCCATTTATCCCACATATTCTCCCATTTATCCCCCAGATTCTCTCATTATTTCCTCTCCCCAGGCTCCCCGAGGCAGAACCGGAGCCCGCCCTGACCTTGCCAAGGATGTCACCCAGGTGTCACCCAGGTGTCACCCAGGTGTCACCCAGATGTCACCCAGGTGTCACCCAGGAGCCGCTGCCACCCTGCCCGGCCACCCCGCCCCTCCCTCATCCCGCTGGGAGCGACAATTCCCTCCTGATCCAGCCCAGCTCCAGCAATTCCCAGCAGAGAGAGGCGGAAAAGTCCCAAAAACCGGCCCAGAGCTCGTCCTTGCCGGAGCCGGACGGTGCGAGGTGCAGCTCGTCCTCCCCATCCCGGATCCTGCCGGAATTCCTACAAATCCCTGGGCACGGATCCCGCCGGAATTCCTACAAATCCCTGGGCACGGAACCTGCTGGAATTCCTACAAATCCCTGGGCACAGAACCTGCTGGAATTCCTACAGATCCCTGGGCCACGGATCCCCCCAGAATTCCTACAAATCCCTGGGCACGGAACCTGCCGGAATTCCTACAAATCCTTGCCACAGATCCCGCCGGAATTCCTGCAAATCCTTGCCATGGATCCCCCCAGAATTCCTACAAATCCCTGGGCACGGATCCCCCCAGAATTCCTACAAATCCCTGGGCACGGAACCTGCTGGAATTCCTACAAATCCCTGGGCCACGGATCCTGCTGGAATTCCTAAAAATCCCTGCCACGGATCCCCCCAGAATTCCTACAAATCCCTGGGCCACGGATCCCCCCAGAATTCCTACAAATCCCTGCCACGGATCCCGCCGGAATTCCTACAAATCTCTGGGCCATGGATCCTGCTGGAATTCCTATAAATCCCTGCACCACGGATCCTGCTGGAATTCCTACAAATCCTTGCCACAGATCCCCCCAGAATTCCTACAGATCACTGGGCCACGGATCCTGCTGGAATTCCTGCAAATCCCTGGGCCACGGATCCCCCCAGAATTCCTACAAATCCCTGCGCCACGGATTCCACACGTTCATGGAAGGAGCCTCCAGCTCCTCGGGAAGGCAGAAAGATGAATTTGTTCCCAGCAGCAATAATCCTTTTTTCATCCCATCACACCAAGCTTCCCTCGGAGCTGCCCTGCTCACGTTCCCACCGGGAATTTGGGGTGCGTGCCCCCAGGCAGGGCAATTCCCGCATCCTGGTGGCAGCCAGGAGATTAAAAAAAAAAAACAAAAAACCAAAACAAACAAAAAAAAACAAGCAAAAAATCCCTTTTAAAATCTTTTTTTTTTCCCCAGAAAATCACCAGGTCAAAGCTGTCCCTTCTCCCTTCCACGGGGAGGATTTTCTTCCAGGTATTCCCAGTCTTCCTATAGACCAAAATAATTTGTGGCTGCCCCAAAAATCGGTGTTTTTCGCGAATGTTATGCCAAGGACGAAGCTCCAGGTGGGCTCAGGGAATTTCTTGTTGCTTTGGGAAAACGCTGACTTTGTTCTGTTCCTATTTTTGCACATCAGCATCCCCAGCGCTGCCCTTGGCGAGGACAATTTGGGATCAGCTCTGGGCCAAAAAAAAAACCCCACCAAAATGCAAGGAAGTTGGTGGAACTCCAAGGGCATTTCCTGAATGTAACTTTATTTTTGCACAAGGATTTGTGGTGGCCGCACGAGGGATGCATTTAAGAATTTAAACAAGTTGGGATTAATCCCTGCTCTGGAAATGATCAGGGGTGTAAAGATAAGGGTGGAATTCCAGCCTGGTTTTATTCCAGGATAAATCCAGAGGGACAATCCGACACTGAGATACGTAGAAAAATATTAATTACAGAGAAACGAGCTTGGACTGACTCCCATCCCGCAGATTTCTCCCGTTTCTCCAGGTTTTTCCTATGCAAAAACACACAAAAAACCAGCAAAAACAAAGCCAGCTCAGCAGCAGGTCTTGACTCAACAAAGCCCGGCTTAAACCTGAGGCTTCGCCTCGGGATTTTGCTCCACGCCATCGATTTTCCTGATTCCAGCCTGGATCGATCCCTGGCAAGGAGGGAAAGGCACAGAACCCTCCTTGCAGCCTCTCCTGACACGGATCCAAGCATTCAATCTCTTTTTATTGTCCTTTTTTTTAAATCCCTGCTGCCCGGATTTCTTCGGGAAAGGACTCCCAAGATGTTCCTCGGGAGTCTCCCGGCCCCAGGAGCCATAGGAATCTGTACTGTACATTTATTTTTTGGGGAATTTTTTTTTTTTTGGGGTGGAGGGGAGGAGGGAAAAATAAATGTGGCATTTGTAAATAAGCACAGGCATCTTTCACGCACAGAGCAGAGCGCTTCCTATAGGAATTCCTATGCCGGAAGGATTAATAAATAATAAATCAAATAAATCAATAAATAAAAATAAATAAATAAATAAAATATTTATGATAATTTTCGGAGTGTGGGTTTTATGGTCATTTGGAGCTGAGGGGTTTTGCTCCCTCTTTTTCTTGGCTGGCTCTTCAAAACCAACCCCAAAATTCGCCCTTCAAAAAAAGGCCTGAAGTGCAAATTCCCGATGTTTGGGAATGGGATGGATGTGGGGAAGGGGTTGTTAGGGCATAAACCAACCCCACACAATTCCTGGGATGTCAGGAAAGCTCCCAGCCAAAGGCTTTGGAAGTCAGGTGGGAAAAAATCCCAACGGGTTAATTTGAGGAATTAATAACTGGGCTCCATCCTAACGAGCATCGCTGGGATTTATCGTTCCCCTGGAGGATTTTTTTTTTCCGTGGTCCATCGTCTCCTGGGGTGCTCCCCCTTCCCAGCAGGATTTGGGGAATCTCCCCGTCTCCCGTCCACCTCCAAACTCAAAACCCCAAACCCTGAAATCCTCCCCCCGTGCCGAACCGCACCCCTGCCTATTGCAGCCCCCCGTAGAGTCCCGTTCATCCCAAAGCCTTGGAGCCTTTCTCCCGGTCAGAAGGTCAGAGGCAGCGTCCTCGGGGGGCCAGGATTTCTCGGGACAGGCAGAGGAGCCCCCCGCGCCCCCGCAGACCGGCACCGGCACCGGCACCGGGACCCCGCCCGTCCCGGGCCGCTCGCCGTGCGCGGCCCCTTTAAATCCGCGCGCTGGCACAGCCCACCGCGGGCCGGGGGCGGGGGGGATTCCCCCTCCGCGCCGCTGCAAAGAGCGGCTGGCGCGGCCGCGCCACCCCTCGGCGAGCGGTGGTACGGCCCACACGTGTGGCGGTGTGCAGGGGGCGTGGCCAGCGCGGCGGGCGGGCTCGGAGCCCTCAGGGCGGCGCGGCCGCTGCGGCGGGACCGTCCCGGGGGAAAAACCGGAGCGTCGGGAGCGCGGAGCTCGGCGGTGTGCGAGAATTCCCGGTGTGCGAGAATTCCCGGTGTGCGAGAATCCCCGGTATGCGGAGAATCCCCGGTGTGCGGGGCTCGGAGAGGAGACGGGCAGCGCTGAGGGTTTTACAGCGAGGGCGGCGGTGGCGCTGCCGGGACCTCGTGGCGCAACGGTAGCGCGTCTGACTCCAGATCAGAAGGCTGCGTGTTCGAATCACGTCGGGGTCAGGGCGCCCCCGGGGGCCGCCTTTTTCACCGCGGGTTTCGGGGGGCTCGGGGTGCGCGTCCCGCGGATCCGGGGTGAACGCGGCCCCCCGGCCTCTGTGGGTCCTCCTCGTGTCTCACTTTTGCCCCCCTGCAAGAGGGCAGGGCGGGAAGAAATATAGAATACAATATAAGAATTGTATGATTTTATATTTATTTTATATTTCTATTTATTTTTATATATGTATATATAATTATTATATTTATTATAATACAATATATATTATAATAATATATATTATAGACAATATTATTATATTATATCATGTCATATCATAATCTATCATATTTATATTACGTTACATTATATTATATTATATTATATTATATTATATTATATTATATTACATTACATTACATTACATTATATTACATTACATTACATTACATTATTATATTACATTACATTATATTACATTGTTATATTATATTATATTATATTATATTATATTATATTATATTATATTATATTATATTATTTTGGGGCTAAATATGGAGTTATATAGTAATAAATATTAAAATTAAAAATAAATATTTTGGGGTTATGGATCCCACGGATTTAGGGGCGAACGCAGCCCCCCGGCTTCTGTGGCTTCTCCTTGCATCTTGTTTTTGCCCCCCTGAAAGAGGGCAGGGTGGAAAGAAATTATAATATAATATAATATAATATAATATAATATAATATAATATAATATAATATAATATAATATAATATAAATATATAAAATAATAATAATATAGATATAATATAAATATATAAAATAATAGAATATAAATTTTTCCTAAGTGTTGAATATTTAACATTCAAAAGTTGCGTAGGGTTCAATAAAAAATGAATTTAACATTTAAAAGTTGTGTTGAGTTCAATAAAAAATAAATTTAATATTAAAAAGTTGTGTTGGGTTCAATAAAAAATGAATTTAACATTGAAAAGTTGTGTTGGGTTCAATAAAAATAAATTTAATATTTAAAAAGTTGGGTTAAATAAAAAGTAAATTTAATATTAAATTGTTGCGTAGGGTTCAATAAAAAATGAATTTAACATTGAAAAGTTGTGTTGGGTTCAATAAAAACAAAATTTATCATTGAAAAGTCATGTTGGGTTCAATAAAAATTAATTTAACATTAAAAAGTCGGGTTAAATAAAAAATGAATTTAACATTGAAAAGCTGTGTTGGGTTAAATAAAGAATTTAATATTAAAAAGTTGTGTTGGGTTCAATAAGAAATAAATTTAACATTAAAAAAGTCGGGTTAAATAAAAAATGAATTTAACTTTGAAAAGTCGTGTTGGGTTCAATAAAGGGTGTAGTTCCTTTACAAAAGGGTGTAGTTCCTGTAGGAAAAGGTGTAGTTCCTGTACAAATGGGTGCAGTTCCTGTAGAATACAAAAGGGTGTAGTTCCTGTAGAAAGGGTGTAGTTCCTTTACAAAAGGGTGTAATTCCTGTAGAAGGGTGTAGTTCCTATAGAATACAAAAAGGTGTAGTTCCTTTACAAAAGGGTGCAGTTCCTGTAGAATACAAAAGGGTGTAGATCCTGTAGAAGGGTGCAGTTCCTGGAGGAACGGGTGTAGTTCCTGTAGAAAAGAGTATAGTTCCTGTAGAATACAAAAGGGTGTAGTTCCTGTATAAGGGTGTAGTTCCTGTGGGAAAGGATGCAATTCCTGTACAAATGGGTGCAGTTCCTGTGGAATACAAAAGGGTGTAAATCCTCTAGAAAAAGGTGTCATTCATGTAGAAAGGGTGCAGTTCCTTTACAAAAGGGTGTAGCTCCTGTAGAAAGGGTGTAGTTCCTGTAGAAAAATGGTGTAGATCTTGTAGAAAAGGGTGTGATTCCTGTAGAATAGAAAAGGGTGTAGTTCCTGTAGGAAAGGGTGTGGTTCCTGTACAAAAGGGTGCAGTTCCTGTAGTAACGGGTGCAGTTCCTGTAGAATACAAAAGGTGTAGTTCCTTTACAAAAGGGTGCAGTTCCTGTAGAAGGGTGCAGTTCCTGTAGAAAGGGTGTAGTTCGTGTAGAATAGAAAAGGGTGTAGTTCCTTTACAAAAGGGTGCAGTTCCTGTAGGAACGGGTGTAGTTCCTGTAGAATACAAAAGGGTGTAATTCCTGTGGAAGGGTGTAATTCCTGTAGCAGGGTGCAGTTCCTGCAGTTCCTGTAGCAGGGTGCAGTTCCTGTAGCAGGGTGCAGTTCCTGCAGTTCCTGTAGCAGGGCGCAGTTCCTGTAGCAGGGTGCAGTTCCTGCAGTTCCTGTAGCAGGGCGCAGTTCCTGTAGCAGGGTGCAGTTCCTGCAGTTCCTGTAGCAGGGTGCAGTTCCTGTAGCAGGGTGCAGTTCCTGCAGTTCCTGTAGCAGGGTGCAGTTCCTGCAGCAGGGTGCAGTTCCTGCAGTTCCTGTAGCAGGGTGCAGTTCCTGCAGTTCCTGTAGCAGGGTGCAGTTCCTGCAGCAGGGTGCAGTTCCTGTAGCAGGGTGCAGTTCCTGCAGTTCCTGTAGCAGGGTGCAGTTCCTGCAGCAGGGTGCAGTTCCTGTAGCAGGGTGCAGTTCCTGCAGTTCCTGTAGCAGGGTGCAGTTCCTGTAGCAGGGTGCAGTTCCTGCAGTTCCTGTAGCAGGGTGCAGTTCCTGTAGCAGGGTGCAGTTCCTGCAGTTCCTGTAGCAGGGCGCAGTTCCTGCGGTGGAAGAGGCAGCTGTTCCTCTGGGAAATGCAGCGCAGGAAAAGCCGTGCTGGTGTCCCAGAGCCCAGATTATATCCAGGCAGGAATGCTCGGCTCCTCCCCCTGGGCGCAGCATTCCCCATGGGATGTTCTCAGTCGTATTAAATTTTATAAATGTATATAAAAATGTATATAAATATATAAATTTATGTAAATTTTAACAATTTATATATCTATTTTTTAATGAAAACATTTAACTCCACCTGAGCAGTGGTGGAGTTAAATTCCAATATTGGAAAATATTGGAATTCCAATATTAGTGTTAAATTCCAATATTGAATAGAAATAAATAGTCAAAAATTATAAAAATATATTATTTTTATAGATTATATATAATTATTATTATATACAATGAACTTATTTATTAATTTATTTACATATTATATTAAAATAATTTATATTATATTAATTTCTATTATATAATATTATATCATATAAATGTCTGTAATTATTGTACATTATAATAATATATAATTATTTCTATCTCATTAATGAAATATAATATCAAATATTTATGTAAATATAAACATATTCAATTCCAATATTTTTGACCATTCCCATGAAAATTTCCTTCCCTGATATCTCATGCAAACCTTGCATTGTTCCAGAATAATCCATCCTCCCATGAGCTCAGCTTTGGGGATCTACAAAAGAGGAAAATTCTGGGGGATGCAGGAATTCCTTTAGGGGAAAATTCTGGGGGATGCAGGAATTCCTTTAGGGGAAAATTCTGGGGGATGCAGGAATTCCTTTAGGGAGAATTCTGAGGGATGCAGGAATTCCTTTAGGGGAAATTCTGGGGGATGCAGGAATTCCTTTAGGGGAAATTCTGGGGGATGCTGGAATTCCTTTAGGGAGAATTCTGGGGGATGCAGGAATTCCTTTAGGGAAAATTATGGGGGATGCTGGAATTCCTTTAGGGAAAATTATGGGGGATGCTGGAATTCCTTTAGGGAAAATTCTGGGGGATGCAGGAATTCCTTTAGGGAGAATTCTGGGGGATGCAGGAATTCCTTTAGGGGAAATTCTGGGGGATGCTGGAATTCCTTTTATGAAACCCTTGGAACAAATCTGGCGTCCCGAAATTTTGCTTTCAAGCTGTTTTTTGTTGTTGTTTTTTTTTTTTTTTCCCCTTTTAAATCACAAAAATCTTCAATATTTAACCCCCCAAAGGGAAGAACCCAAATTTCTGTGCAGCTGAAATGCCAAATTTTGGGGTGGATCCGGAGTTCTTTCACCCAGCTCCGTTAAATCTTAGAAAATCCTATAAAATCTGATTTTTACACCGATTTTTTTCCCCACAGCAGCTCCTGGCTCTTATCTCTGCCTGGGCCATCAATGATTAATCCCGAGGAGCAAAGTCCTTCTTCCCTCTGTCCCCTTTTCCTGCAGCTCCTTCTCCAGGTGCGGATACCAAAACAAACTTCTGTTCCTTTTACGTCATAATTTTTAAATTCAGTTTTTCAATTTAATTTTTATTTAATTATTTAATTAAATTAAAGAATGAAAAAAAAAATTCATTTTTAATTTAATTTTTATTCAACTATTTTCTAATTAAATAATTAAATTTTAAAATTTGTTTTTACTTTTTATTAATTTAATGAAATAATTAAAGTTTTAAATTATTTTTATTTAATTATTTAATTTTTAAAGTAATTAATGTTTTTAAATTAATCTTTAAAAATTTATATTTATTAGAAAACCCAGTAAAATCCACACGTCAAAGCTGCCTTCACTCCACGAGCTGCAGCTGATTTCGGGTGGTTTTTGGGATGGGTTTTGGGATGGTTTTGGGATGGTTTTTGGGATGGTTTTTGGGATGGTTTTTGGGATGGGTTTTGGGGTGATTTTGGGATGGTTTTTGGGATGGTTTCGGGATGGTTTTTGGGATGGTTTTGGGATGGTTTTTGGGATGGTTTTGGGGTGATTTTTGGGATGGTTTTGGGGTGTTTTTTTGGGTGGTTTTGGGCTGTTTTTTGGGATGGTTTTGGGATGATTTTTGTGATGGTTTTGTGATGGTTTTGGGGTGATTTTGGGGTGTTTTTTGGGCTGGTTTTTGGGCTGGTTTTGGGCTGGTTTTTGGACGGTTTTGGGATGGTTTTGGGGTGATTTTGGGATGGTTTTGGGATGGTTTTTGGATGGGTTTGGGATGGGTTTGGGGTGGTTTTTGGGCTGGTTTTGGGCTGGTTTTGGGATGGTTTTGGGCTGGTTTTTGGGCTGGTTTTTGGGCTGGTTTTGGGCTGGTTTTTGGGATGGTTTTGGGCTGTTTTTTGTGATGGTTTTGGGATGGTTTTTGGGATGATTTTGGGGTGATTTTTGGGATGGTTTTGGGGTGTTTTTTTGGGTGGTTTTGGGCTGTTTTTTGGGATGGTTTTGGGGTGATTTTTGTGATGGTTTTGTGATGGTTTTGGGGTGATTTTGGGGTGTTTTTTGATGGTTTTGGGCTGGTTTTGGGCTGGTTTTTGGGCTGGATTTGTGCTGTTTTTTGGAATGGTTTTGGGATGGTTTTTGGGATGGTTTTGGGATGATTTTGGGTTGGTTTTTTGGGGGTGGTTTTTTTTGGATGGTTTTGGGCTGGTTTTGTGCTGTTTTTTGGGATGGTTTGGGCTGGTTTTTGGGATGGTTTTGTGCTGTTTTTTGGAATGGTTTTGGGCTGGTTTTTGGGATGGTTTTGGGGTCGTTTTGGGATGGTTTTGTGCTGTTTTTTGGGCTGGTTTTGGGCTGGTTTTGTGCTGTTTTTTGGGCTGGTTTTGTGCTGTTTTTTGGGATGGTTTTGGGGTGGTTTTTTTGGATGGTTTTGGGCTGGTTTTGGGCTGTTTTTTGGGCTGGTTTTGGGCTGGTTTTTGGGATGGTTTTGGGATGGTTTTGGGCTGTTTTTTGGGCTGGTTTTGGGCTGGTTTTTGGGGTGGTTTTTCCCTTTTTTCCCCTGTTTTTCCAAGTTCCTGCCTGCCTGGAACGCTGTCTCCCCGCGTTTGTCACTCGGGCAGGCGCAGCTGGTGGATTTCTCCCCGCGGGTGAAAACCTGATGGAGAAATCCCAGAGTTCTGGGCTCCTGTCTGCACCAATTAAGGGACTCCCTGCACTGAAAGCATCCTTAATTAACTCCTTAATTAACTGTCAGCTTGAAAAATCTCTGGGGAAAAATTAGGGATCTCCCAACCCCTGCATTTCTCTCCCTGCTGACACAACAAAATCCCTGTTTTCCCTATTTATCTACAAAAATTAAATCTGTTTTCCCTCTTTATCCACAAAAGGGAAAAAAATCCTTTTTCCTTCTTCACCCACAGCATTATTTTTGAAAAAAAATGTAAATAATATCTAATATATTATTACATATGATTATTGAAATTATAATAATAATTAAAGGTTTGGTTTTTTTTAAAAACCAACCAAAACCCATTTTTCTGCCTTTCCAGAGATGACTTTTCCTATTTTCCCACCATTTTCCTTCCTCCTGCAGCTCTTCTCCCATTTCATCCCAGGAATGGTTTTGGGATGGAGTTGGCTCAGCCTGAAGTGCCGCAGGTGAGGAAAAGGGAATTAAAACCGGGAATTAAAACCTCCCTGGTGTCATCTGCAGGAATTCCTGCTCCTCTCCTGCTGTTCCCATGGAAACAGATGTGGAATTGCAGGGATTTTATCGATTTTCAGGACTATTATTAACTTTTTCCCCCTTTAACAGCAACACTTCCTTTATCATTCCCAAGCAGGCTGGGGTAAACATAAAATCTGCTTTTTTGAGGCACCAAAAAAAAAAAAAAATCCTTGAAGGATTTTTCCACAAAATTATTCCGCAGCACTTTGAGGAGAAAAAGATGATTTTAACACCTTTTGAGAGAACCAGGTCAGGGAAGAAAAATCCTGGGATGGGCGGCAGGCTGGGAATCGGCTCCAGAGGCTCCAACATCCCGCTCCTGTGAGCTCCTTGTGGCATTTGGGAGGAGAATTTTGGGAATTGGCTCCAACATCCCGCTCCTCCAAGCTCCTTGTGGGATGCAGGGAGAGAAATTTTGGGAATCGGCTCCAAAAGCTGCAACATCCTTCTCCTCCGAGCTCCTCATGGGATGCAGGAGCAGAATTTTGGGAATCGGCTCCAGAGTCTCCAACATCACCCTCCTGTGAGCCCATTGTGGAATGTGGGAGAAGAATTTTGGGAATCATCCCCAAAGGATCCGTCATTCCCCTGCTCCAATCTCCTCATGGAATGCAGGGAAAGAAATTTTGGGAATCAGCTCCAAAAGGTCCAACATCTCACTCCTCTGACCTCCTTGTGGGATGTGGGATAAGAATTTTGGGAATTGACCCCAAAGGCTCCAACATCCCATTCCTCCAAGCTCCTTGTGGGATGTGGTGAGTAGAATTTTGGGAATCAGCTCCAAAGGCTCCATCATTCCACTCCTCCAAGCATGTGGGGTGCAGGGAAAGAAATTTTGGGAATCAGCCCCAAAGGCTCCAGCATCCTGCTTCTGTGAGCTCATTGTGGGATGTGGGAACAGAATTTTGGGAATTATCCCCAAAGGATCCAGCGTTCCCCTGCTCCGAGCTCCTTGTGGGATGCAGGGAGAGAAATTTTGGGAATCTGCTCCAAAACGTCAACATCCCGCTCCTCCAAGCTTCTTGTGGGATGCAGGAGCAGAATTTTGGGAATCGCCTCCAAGGGCTCCAACATCCCGCTCCTCTGAGCTTGTGGGGTGCAGGGAAAGAAACTTTGGGAATCGGCTCCAAAGGCTCCAACATCCCGCTCCTCCAAGCTCCCTGTGGGATGTGGTGAGCAGAATTTTGGGAATTGGTTCCAAAAACTCCAACATCCCGCTCCTCCGAGCTCCTTGTGGGGTGCAGGAGCCGAATTTTGGGGTTCTGCTGCCCCAGCCGCCCTTGCCGTGCGCGTTTCCCCCATTTTGGGGTGACATCCATGGGATGGGCTCTTCCCTGGCTGATCCCCGGGATCCTCCCATCCCTTCCCAGAGAGTCTCTGCCTCCTCTCAGCTCTGGCTTTCCCGATTTTTGTCTAAATTCCCCGGGAATTTTGCCGGTGCCGCTTTAGGGCGAGGAGCGGGGGGAGCGCCGCCGTTCCAGAACATCCTGTGCGAGCGTGGGGAGCCATAAAAGGCTCGGGGATGGATCGGGAACGCCGGGAATTCGCACGCACAGCCCCGAGGAGGAGCCCAGCTGGGGAAACCCTCCCCGCCCTGAGTGTCCTACATCTTCCAGAGGGGGAACAGCAGCGCCGCTGGATTTACGCGGATTTTTTTTTTTTTTTTTTTTTAATTTTCCTCTCTTCCCACGCAGCAATTCCCAGTCCCAGCTGCTCCCGGCGCCGCTCGCAGCCCGGCGGGGAGTGGGAGGAAGGGGATGCTCGGAGGATTTGGGAAAATCCGGAGCATTTCCAGCCATGCTCCACCTGGCGCGGCGGCTCGGGAGCTGTGAGTATTCCCGAGAAATCCTGGGAAAGGAAGGGGGGAGGGAAGGAGGGAATTCCTCACTGGAGGTCGTTTGGGGGGGATGTTTTGGGACCCCGTGTCCTCCCAGGCTTTTCAGGAACAGCCACGAACAAAGCTTGGAGTTTGTGTTCCCTGTCCAAAAATTGGGTGGGGAATTTTTTCTTTTTCCCCTTACTTTTTGTGAAAAAGGATGGGGTTTTCCCATACTTTTTTTCCTCCAAAATCCCGTATTTTCAGCCTTTCTCCTCGCAGCATCCCCAATCCCATTTTTCCAGCCTTTCTCCCAGACCAGGCCTGGCAGGGATGGGGTTGCCGTGACCTCCCCCAGCTGTGATCTGGCCCGAGCTCTTCCCGTTCCCTCTGCAGCTGAAATAAAGAGGAAAAGGAGCTCTGGAAACACAACCTGAGAGGCTGCAGGGCTTGGAAAAGCCTCTCTGTGTCTGACTCGTGCAGGAGAGCAGCCTTTGGGGCAGAGGGAGATTTTGGGGACGAGGGGAGAGATTCAGGATCCTGGTGGAGCAGGGTGGGGAAGGGAGACCCTTTGCTCTTGCAGGTGGGTCCTTGCCCTTGAATTAAATTAAATTACATTCTTTAAATTAAATTAAATTCAAACTCCTGAGCTCAACTGTGACATGAGGAAACCTCACCTTGCTCTGCTGATTTTTCAGCCCACTCAGGATTTAAAAAAAAAAAAAAAGGCTGATTTGGGCTCTCTCAAAAAAAAAAACGAAGCAGCTTTTGTCCCTGTCCCGGAGCTGTGACACCCCTGACACGCTCCTGCTGGGGAATATTTCCTTCCATAACCTTCCTCTCCATCAGGAAACCGCAGCTGGCAGGAGGAGGCTGGAGCGGATCCCGAGGGACCGGGATGGGGGAAGGGGTGAAGCTGGGGGAGGCCAGGCCGGCCCCAGCCCCTCCCGCATCCCAAAGGATGCTCGGGGGGTACAAAACGAGTGCTGCTCTGCTCGGCACAATGAAATCTCTTCTAATTCCAATGATTTTCGCTCTTTTTTGCCTTTTTGTTTTTTTTTTTTTTTCCAGGCAGAGGCGGGGAGCCGGTGAGGTTTTGTTGTTGTTGTTGTTATTTTCCGGGTGGTTGTTACTATGGCGAGGGAGCTGAGCCGGGGAGGTCAGGAATTCCCGGCTGACAATTCCAAGCCTGCTCCTTTCATTCCCAGCTGCCGGGGTTGGAGCAAAGGCACCAGAACCCGGCTGTTCCCAGCCCCCTTTCCCTCGGGACACGGGGGAGAGGAAGAACCTTTTTCCCGGAGTTTCCCCGATGGATTTCTCTGCCCCACTGAGGAGGGGCTGGGTGTGTTTGACCCGCTCTGGTGGCAGGTGGGAATTTTGGGGCTGTGAGGATCATCCTGGCTCTGTCCCGTTCCCAAATGGGAGGAGATTTGGGTTCCAGCCCGCTCATGTGCTGACCCTTGGAATTTCGACCCTGGAGCAGCAAAACCTCCAAATCCTGGAGAGAAGAGAGATGGGAAGGGAAAGGAAAGGAGCTGCTCTGACATTTCCCCCTGTTCATCCCATGAATCCCTTGGAATCTCACCCGCCTGGCTCTGATAAATCCCAAATCATTGCAGATCCATAAATGCCACGAATCCCAGGGCTCTCCAAAATGGGTTTTCTTTGGAGGGAATATCCAGGGAGAGGTCCCGCTGTCCCCTGGAGCCCTGACCCCCTCTCCGAGGGTGCTGCGGGGCTGCCCCTGCCCATCCATGCCCCAAATCCACTTGGAAAAGACCCTGGAGGGTTTCTCAAACCACGGAATTTCATCCCGCAGGGATAAGGAGTGGAGAGGGCTCGGCCCCATCTCCGCTGGTGGAAAAGCAATTTCCCTTCCTTTGGATTTCCAATGTCAATTAGTCTGGGCTGATGAAGCGATAATTCCCTGGGCCTGGGAGGGGAATGTGGCCGCAGGACGCTCTGCCAGCTCCCGTCGCTGCCGGGTGGAATCCAGGTGATTTTTGGAGAGCCGGAGGCGAAGGCGTGGAATTCAGGAATTGAGCGTGTGAGCCTGACCTTGATTTCCTTTAAATAGCACGGGAGGGAAGAGGAGCAGATTCTTTGTGTGCCAAAGGAGCTGAATTTGGGCAGAGCTTTGCATTCCAGCAGAATTCCCGGCTCTTTGCTCCCTTGTTCCCATGGAGGACCTGCCCGGAGAAATCCTCATCCCTCTCCAAGTGCTCTCTGCGTCCTGGGGTGTCGAAAAGGAATTTTTAGGCCATTTTAGGCAATTATTCCTGAGCTTTGGACGGAGATATTGCCTGGCCCCAGCCAGGTTCTGCTGCTGGCAGGCACTGGAGTGGCGCTGGTTGTGTCTCATCCCAGCACTCTGGATTTGAAGGAATAGAGGTCAGGAATGCCTGGACGCGAATCCATCGAGCTCCTGGAAAGAGGAGCTGGCTCTGCTTTGCTAATTAGCCAGCACAGGCTGACTTTGTCCATGAAAATTCACCTGGGAAGGAAATGGATCATCCGTGGGAGCAGAACCCAAGCGCTGCCGGAGCTGCCAGGGCACAAATCCCGGGAATGCTGCTCAGGGAGGGCAGAGCAGCAGCGGGGTCTGGGCTGCTTCTCGCTCCTTTTTCCTTGGATTCTGGGAGGGTGGGAAGCGTGGCTTGATGTGCCGCTGCTGCTTTTTTATCGTGGCTTTGTGTTCCTTTGTCCCGCGGTCCCCGCGGAGCCGGGAATTACGCCGGGAATTGCACCGGGAATTGTGGACAGCCCCACTCCAGGTCCTCCCGCTGGAGGGTGGCAGCCCAAGCAGGATTTCTCAGTTTATTTATTAATTCCTCATGCAATAAATGATGTTAAGTGCGCTCCTGAACATTTATTTGGGAAGATAAATAATAATAAAAGCAAACAGCCCTGCTCGGACTAATCGGATTTTATGGAGTTGGATGGGAAAGGATTTTCCTGCCGGCGTTGCTTTTGTCCCTCTCCCTTCGCCCTCTCTCCGTCCTCCCGCGCTAATTAAGCTCATCTGCATCGCGCTTAATGACCGAGAGAGGAGACGGAGCAAAACCCGCGCGTTGCCAGCCCTCTCCCCCCGGCACTGCAGAGCTGGGGGCTCACATCCCTCGGGGGGAGGATGTGAGGAAGATCAGGAGGAGGAATCCGGTGGGTCAGAGAGGGAAAAGTTCCCCAGCCGGGGGGAAAGCAGGCGCGGCAGGAGCAGCCGCCTGCTCGGAATGTCACCTGGGGGCGGGGAAGCTCGGGAAGCAGCAGAACGAGCTGACTCCGACCTTCTCGCCTGGTTTGGGGTGTTGGGGTGTTTTTTTGTTGTTGATTTTCTCCTTTCTTTTTTAATTTATTTTCCCACATCTTTTTGTTTTGTTTTATTTTTAGGCTCTGTCTCTGCGTGAGCTGCTGAGGCGGCTCTGGAGCCGCAGGATTGATGGAGAGGCGCTGAAAGGTGGCGGTGCTGCTCGGGGGTGGGGGTGACACAGGGGACAGGTGAGAGTGGCAGGAATGCTCTGGGGGTAGAGGTGGCACAGGGGACAGGTGAGAGTGGCAGGGTTCTCTGGGGGTGGCACAGGGGACAGGTGGCAGTGGCAGGGTTCTCTGGGGGTGGCACAGGGGACAGGTGGCAGTGGCAGGAATGCTCTAGGGGTGGCACAGGGGACAGGTGAGAGTGGCAGGGCAGCTCTGGGGGTGGCACAGGGGACAGGTGGCAGTGGCAGGGTTCTCTGGGGGTGGCACAGGGGACAGGTGGCAGTGGCAGGGATGCTCTAGGGGTGGCACAGGGGACAGGTGAGAGTGGCAGGGCAGCTCTGGGGGTGGCACAGGGGACAGGTGGCAGTGGCAGGGGTGCTCTAGGGTGGCACAGGGGACAGGCAGCAGAGGGAGGGCAGCTCTAGGGTGGCACAGGGGACAGGCAGCAGTGGCAGGGCAGCTCTGGGGGTGGCACAGGGGACAGGTGAGAGTGGCAGGAATGCTCTGGGGGTGGCACAGGGGACAGGCAGCAGAGGGAGGGCAGCTCTAGGGGTGGCACAGGGGACAGGCAGCAGTGGCAGCTGCCCTGCCACTCCCGCCTCTCCCCTGTGTCACCCCCATGGGTGCTCTGGGGGTGGGGGTGGCACAGGGGACAGGTGGCAGTGGCAGGGTTCTCTGGGGGTGGCACAGGGGACAGGTGGCAGTGGCAGGGGTGCTCTGGTCCTGCTCTGCTCCTGGCAGGGTGGGGTTTGCACTCTGAGATTTTCCCTCAGTTCAGGGAGGAGCATTTTGGGGCTGGAGCGTGTCCAGGGAAGGGAACGGGGCTGGGAAGGGTTTGGAGAGTCCCGAGGGAGCTGGGAAGGGTTTGGAGAGTCCCGAGGGAGCTGGGAAGGGGCTCAGCCTGGAGAAAAGGAGGCTCAGGGGGAATTTCTGGCTCTGCACAACTCCCTGCCAGGAGGGGACAGCCGGGGGGATTTGGGATCTTATCCCAGGGAACAGGGACAGGAGGAGAGGGAACGGCCTCGGGCTGTGCTGGGGAGGCTCAGGGTGGACACCAGCAGGAATTTCCTCTTGGAAAGGGCTGGAAGGGGCTGCCCAGCGGGGTTTGGAGGTATCCAAGGATTTCCTGGACGTGGCAGTGGGTGCTCAGCGCGGCGATCGGGCACAGCTTGGCCGATCCTGGAGAACTTTTCCACCCTCATTGGTTCCGGAATTCTCTTTTCCAGCATAAACCCCTTCCCGGCGGCCACCATGGAGCTGCCCAGCACCAAGGACTTCCAGTGGAAGTCGCTGGCGCCGCTGCCCAGCCGCAGGGTTTACTCCACGCTGGTGGAGGCGGGCGGGCAAGTCTTCGCCGTGGGCGGCTGCGACGACAACGGCGTCCCCGTGGACTCCTTCGAGGTCTACTCGCCCGAGGCCGACCAGTGGGCGTCGCTGCCCGCCATGCCCACGGCCAGGGCCGGCGTGGCCGTGACCGTGCTGGGCAAGAGGATCATGGTGATCGGCGGCGTGGGCGCCAACCAGCTGCCGCTGAAGGTGGTGGAGATGTACAACACGGACGAGGGACGCTGGAGGAAGCGCAGCTCGCTCCGGGAGGCGGCCATGGGCATCTCGGTGACGGCCAAAGGCAAGTGTTGGGCAAGATGAAAGTTTGGCAAGGAAGTTCCACAGACGGCTGAAAGCTCTCTGAGTGTAGAACCTGAGAGAGGAGTGGAGATGGAAGCAAGTTTTGGTGTAGAGGAATAGTAGATTGTGGAGACCTCCCCCGAGGATCCCCCTGATGGGGAGACCCCTAAAAAGTTCTGTGTCGATGTCTCGGGGTTCAGAGGGTCGGGGTGACCCCGAGATCGTAAAGAGTCCTCGTTCCCTAGCCCGACGCAGCCAAAGAAGGAGCCTGGAATGTGTCAGATTGCGTTTTCAGGGTTGTTTATTTCTCCTTATCTATAACATTCCTTCTCTGACCTGCCCAGCTCTGCCACCATAGCGTTCTGCCCCGAGCCTCGGGCAGCTCCCACCTTATGTACTCAAAGCTACGTGGTGTATGTTTACAATTTATTACCAACTCCCATCATCCGTGTTAGACAGTGAATCTCTACCTTGAACCCACAGAAAAGATGGGAACAAGACGGAGGTTTTGGGGCGGAGGCCGGTTGTTCTTCACCTTCTTCCATCTTCTCCATGGGTTTGGGTGATGTCTTGTAATTGGGCAGAAAAGTCCACAGTGCAGGCTTTGAGGGGTCAGTTATTGGGTTAAAAGGGAAAATAATCAAGGTGTCGTTTCTTAATTGGATAGTTTAGCCTTAAAAGACCTCATAACAAGAGGTTGTTGCCTATTTTCGCGGTGCTTTTCCGGCGCGCAGAGTCTGGCATAGGCAGCGTGCAAAACTTTAGATAAGATAACAATAAACAAGAAGCTGAAGCCCGAGAAAGTCCCGTGCATCTCCTTCTCCTGACACAGAACCGCTCCAGGAGGGTTTCCCCGGACACGGGAACCCCCAGGGAGGGGCTCAACACGGGGCCAAGAAATGGATAGCAACAAAACCAAAACCAAAGGGTGCTCAGGCTTGCCTGCAGCTGGAGCTGACACCTGTAGGTGTGTCCCCCACGACCCGAGACTGCTGAAAAATCTTCTAGAATGTGATATATAACAACATATACAATACATAATATGTATATAATATAGATACAACATATAATAATACACTAAACATGATCTGTAATGAAATGAACGGCGTTTTGAAGAGCCGCCTGGAGTCCCACGTCTCTCTCAGGCTCTGAGGGGATGGGAGGGAGGGACCTGTGGCGTTGGGGGTTTGGGGATCTGGTTGATAAACTGGTGATCGTGAGTCTGCAGGCCCCAAGTTGGGCAACTCCCTGGGGGCTCCCCTGGCAGGGGAGACCCTCCTGGAGCAGCTCTGTGTCAGGAACCAGAGACGCGTTGGACTTTTTCGGTCTTCAGCTTCTGTTTGTTGTTATCTTATCAAAACTTCGGCACCAGATTCTGCGTGCAGGAAAAACCACAAAAATGGCCAACAATCTCTTGTCACAAGGCCTTTTAAGTCTAATCAAAAACGAAGCTACCCAGTTAAGGAGTGACACCTAAATTATTTTCCTTTCTAATCCAATAACTGACCCCCAAAGATTTTTCTACCCAATTAAAAGATACCACCCAAACCCAAGAAGAAAGAGGAAGAAGAAGAACTCAAGACAACAGCCTGTATCCTCCATCTTGAACCCATCTATAACATAATAAAAATCCTAAAACCTGAATTTCTCACCCAAGTGAAACACTGCACTGCTGTCTACAATCTCTACAATCTCTAATTTCACACTTTTGTGGTTTCTGGTTTACCTCGAGGCTTTGGAAGTTTTCTCCATGAATGAGGGTCAAAGTCAGTGCTCCCCTGGTCAGGACACCCCAGAGCAGACAGAGAAATATCCCCATGCCTTGGGTTTCCAAGGAATTTCCAAGGAATATTGCCTTGGGTTTCCACGGGTGATTAAAGGCTGGGCTTGATGAGCTTGGAGGTTTTTCCTCGCTCTGATTCTCTGCTTGGGCACAAAATCTCTCCGGGCAGCAGTCCAGGGTTGCTTTGTTCGTCTCCAAAACCTCTTCTGTGCTTCCAGGAGTTGGGCCTCGTGCGTTTCTCACCTCCCACCCTCCTGAGATGCTCCACAGACAGAGCCACCACCCCCGGGTTTGTCACCAGCCCTGGCTCTGCCGGTCCCTGGGGGTGTTTTGGACAGCTCCGAGCTCCAGGGGCTCAGATCCAACTTCCTTGTGGGTTTACAGCAAATTCTGGTCCTTGAGTGGAGTTTATTTGCAGGGGAGGGGGATTTCTGGTGCTTTCCCATTGCAGTTATTGTGGGATTTTTTTTTTTTTTTTTTCAGGGGGGATGGATTTCTGGTGTTTTCCTATAATAATTTTACAGGATTTTTGGTTTTTTTTTGCCCTGTCCAGATTACAGGGTGTACGCAGCGGGCGGGATGGGCTCGGACCTGCGGCCCCACAACTTCCTGCAGCACTATGACGTGCTCAAGGACATCTGGGTGTCCCTGGCTGCCATGCCCACCCCCCGCTACGCGGCCACGTCCATCCTGAGGGGCACCAAGATCTACGTGCTGGGTAAGGACCAGCCCTGCCTCCTCCTCTCCTCTTTCTCCTTCCTTCTCCATCCTTCCTCCTTCTTCTCCTTCCCTTTCCTTTTCCTTCCTTCTCTTTCCTTTTTCTTCCTTCTCCTTCCCTTTTCTTCATTTTTTGTTCCTTCTCCTTCCTTCTCCTTCATTTTTTCCCCTTTGCTTCCTTTTGCATCCTTTCTCTTCCTTCACCTTCTTTTTTCTTCCTTCTCCTCTTTCTCCTCCTCCTCCTTCATGCCTGACAGATGGGATAACTCAGATCCCTGGCAATGGGATAACAACTGGGATCCCTGGCATTGGGATAACTCAGATCCCTGGCAATGGGATAACTGGGATCCCTGGCATTGGGATAACTCATATCCCTGGCACTGGGATAATTGGGTTCCCTGGCACTGGGATAATTGGGATCCCTGGCACTGGGATAACTCAGATCCCTGGCACTGGGATAACTGGGATCCCTGGCACTGGGATCCCTGGCACTGGGATAACTGGGACCCTGGCACTGGGATCCCTGGCACTGGGATAACTGGGATGCAAGCACTGGGAGCAGCAGCTGCTCCAGCTCTCCTGCTCTCAGGAGCTCAGGCAGGGCTCGCTGGATCCGAGCTCGTGGAATTCCTCTCCTCTTCCCGAGCCCGATCCCAGCTCTGCTCTGGGTCTGTCTGGATTAAACCGGCGCATTTTAAACTCCTGTCATGAGGCAAAGAAAAGGAGCACAGAGAGGCAAAAAATCCCCAGTTTGACTCGGGGGCTGGAGTGATGCCTCAGGTTTGGGATTTTCTATTTCCCCATTCTGAGCTGCTTTAGTGTGTGGGTCTGAGATTCACATTATGGGATGCTGAGCTCTGTTCACAGAGCAGGGAGACAAAACAATTCCTTCCCCAGCTGGGGACCAAGGACAAATGATCCAAATCTCAGGCCCAAGAGCACAAACAGCGTGGGCTGGAGAGAGGAAAACAATCAGGATGGGACTGCATGGGCTGGAGCTGAAATGGGACAATGAACCCCAACATGCAAATGGAGCAGAGCTGATCACAGTGACAGACCCCGTGGCCAGCTGTGCATTTTGGGACCATTTTGGGCTGTGTCAGCGTCAGGTGTAGGGGACAGTAAAGAAGGTGACATGTGGACTCCATCATCCAGAAGGCCAATTCTTTTTTTTTTTTTTTAATTAAGAAACCCATGCTTTTTATACCCTAATTCACTACAGGTAGACTTTAATTAAAACACCATCACCATTGGCTAATGAAGAAACCAGCCTTTGGTAAACAAATTTCCACAAGACATTCCACATGTGCACAACAAGAGGTGCAGCAAGGAGATAAGAATTGTTTCTGGTTCTTTTCTCTGATCTTCTCAGAGCACCGAGAAGGATCTCCACACCACATTCCACATGTTCACAGCACCACATTCCACATTTCACATGTTCCACATGTTCACAGCACCACATTCCACATTTCACATGTTCCACATGTTCACAGCACCAGCTGCAGCAGGTTAAGATAAGAATTGTTTCTCGTTCTTTTCTCTGATCTTCTCACAGCCTTCCCCAGGACCATGCCTGGGAAAGTTGTGTTTCTTTCTGTGACCAGAGAGCTGCTGCCCAAGGTGGATCCATTGAGGCCTCCTAATAAATCCCTGCTTTATTCTTGAGCTCTGTCCAGTCTCTGTTCCAGCTCAGCCTTCTCAAGGCTGCTCCATTCCTGAGCTGGAATTCCCTCTCCTTTCCAGGGGGAAGGCAATCCAAGTACGCCGTCAACGCCTTCGAGGTCTTCGACACGGACACGCGCTCCTGGACCAAGTTCCCCAACATTCCCAACAAAAGAGCCTTCTCCAGCTTCGTGCCCACCGAGGAGAAGCTCTTCAGCCTCGGGGGGCTGCGCCAGGGCCGGCTCTACCGGCAGCCCAAGTTCATGAGGACTGTGGACGTGTTCGACCTGGAGCAAGGTGGGAGCTGGCCCGGCCCCGACCCTTCCCGAGGGGCTTGGGGACACACAGGGCTGGGTTTGGGGTTTGGGGACACACAGGGCTGGGTTTGGGGACACACAGGGCTGGGTTTGGGGTTTGGGGGCACACAGGGCTGGGTTTGGGGCACACAGGGCTGGGTTTGGGGTTTGGGGGCACACAGGGCTGGGTTTGGGGCACACAGGGCTGGGTTTGGGGTTTGGGGGCACACAGGGCTGGGTTTGGGGCACACAGGGCTGGGTTTGGGGTTTGGGGGCACACAGGGCTGGGTTTGGGGCACACAGGGCTGGGTTTGGGGTTTGGGGACACACGGCTGGGTTTGGGTTTGGAGGCACACAGGGCTGGGTTTGGGGGCACACAGGGCTGGGTTTGGGGCACACAGGGCTGGGTTTGGGGTTTGGGGACACACAGGGCTGGGTTTGGGACACACAGGGCTGGGTTTGGGACACACGGGGCTGGGTTTGGGGACACACAGGGCTGGGGTTGGAGTTTGGGGCACACAGGGATAGGGTTGGGGACATTTGGGAGCACATAGGGCTGGGTTTGGGGTCTCAGGCCTGGGTTTGTGGACACATAGGGGTTTGGGGTTTGGGGTCTCAGGGCTGGGTTTGGAGTTTGGGGCACACAGGGCTGGGTTTGGGGCTCTGACATCCTTGCAGAGCACAGAGCTCCCATCTGCTGCTGCCTTGAGCTCAGCTTAGAGGACAATCTCCAGCCAGGATCACCAAGTGGAACAGGAAAACCTCGATCCCGAGGCAGCTGGCTCCAGCAGCGTGCTGGGGCCAAACCCAACCCATTCCATGGGGTTTTGTCACCCCACGAGCCAGGGGCTCAGAGAGGCGGATGCTGTTCCAGGAGTGGGTGATCCCACAAAACCCAGCGTGCCCTGTCCCTCCCAGGTGGGTGGATGAAGATGGAGCGCTCCTGCTACCTGAAGAAAAGGCGAGCAGACTTCGTGGCCGGCTACCTGCGAGGCAGAGTTGTCGTGGCTGGGGGCCTGGGTGAGGCTCTGGGACTCTGGGAACCCTTTAAAAAGGTGTGGGAATTGTTGTCATCCCCCCAAAAAAAGGAGAAATCCCGGTGCTGGCTGGTGGGAGGGAGCAGGGAAAACAAGCCCCATAAGGGGATGGGGTACAGAGCAGGCAAGAGGAGCTCGATGCTGCTTCCCAAATCATCCAGCGCCTCCTTTTGTGCTTCCAGGGAATCAGCCGACTGTGCTGGAGTCGGCAGAGGCTTTCCACCCCGAGAAGAACAAGTGGGAGAGCCTCCCCCCCATGCCCACCCCGCGCTGCGCCTGCTCCAGCATCGCGCTGCGGGACTGCCTGCTGGCCGTGGGGGGCGTCAGCCAGGGGCTCAGCACGGCCGTGGAGGCGCTGTGCCTCTCTGATTCCTGATCTAATCCCACCTGGAACAGGGCCCTGTGCCTCTCTGATTCCTGATCTAATCCCACCTGGAACAGGGCCCTGTGCCTCTCTGATTCCTGATCTAATCCCACCTGGAACAGGGTCCTGTGCCTCTCTGATTCCTGATCTAATCCCACCTGGAACAGGGCCCTGTGCCTCTCTGAATCCTGATCCGAGCCCCCCTGGAGGAGGATCCCACCTGGAACAGATCCCTGTGCCTGACTGTACCTCTCTGATTCCTGATCTAATCCCACCTGGAACAGGGCCCTGTGCCTCTCTGATTCCTGATCCGAGCCCCTCTGGAGGAGGATCCCTCCTGGAGCAGGTCCCTGCCCCTGGCTGTCCCCAGTGGTGGCGTTGGGGACAGTGCTGGCAGCTCCCGGGACTGGGACAGCACCATCCAACTGCTCTAGGGGCCTGGCAGCTCCTCCAGAACCACATCCAGGGATTCTGGTGCCTCCCTTCCGGGCACTGCTGTCCATGAGGAGCCCCCACACTGGCCAGGGTCCCCCCACGTCGCTGTCACAGCTCCATGAGGACACCCAGCTCAAGGAACTTGTCCCCACAGCTCCACGGGGACACCCAGCTGGAAGAACTGCTCCCCACAGCTCCTGCCTGTGGGAAGGACTCCGAAGATCCCTGTGTGGGAATTGTGTCCCTGCATCCATCCCGGCCACAGGTGACAGCTTGGGAGGCGTTGGGACTCTCCAGAGGTGGCTCAGGGGGGACAGTGGTGGTGTCCTCCTCAATCCTGAGGTCTGCGAGTGCCTCCCTACAGATTTTCTCCCAGAGGAAACTCCAAACGTGCAATGGGATCGAGGGATTTGGGTTCCGGCAGGAGCTGGGGCCAGGGGCTGCTCCCCGAGGATGAATTCTGCTCTGGTTCCTCACCGGTGGCACAGGACTGGCACAGCCACTGCCTTTGCTGGGTGGCAGGTGGAGGTGGCCTCATCCTGCAGTTTTCCAACGTTTTTTAGCTGCTTTGGTGATTTGGGATCTTCGCTGGGTGAAAGGAGCAATCCAGGGCTGTGCCTGGTTCGTCACCCCAGGGACGGGTGGTGGCTTCGGTGATGCAAAAGTGACCCCGGTTCCGTTGGCCTCAGGCAGTTTTTGGGAGGGCTGTCCCAACTGTCGGGATGCAATTCCAGCTGGGAGCAGTTGTCCCATTAAAGCCGTCCTTGGGAAAGCCCTCGGAGGAGCCCGGAGGTGTGAGTGTGCAAATGTGGGAGAGGGGGCTCAAGGCAGGCTGGGATCGTGGAATCACGGAACGATTTGTGTTGGAAGCGACCATAAAGATCAAACCCCTGCCATGGCAGGGACACAGGGACACCTTTCCCCTGTCCCGGGCTGCTCCAAGCCCCGTCCTGGCCCGGGACCCTTCCGGGGATGTGACCCCACCGCTGGTTCGCTCCCAAGGCGTCGCATCCCTCTTTTAACGCGATCCCTGGGCTGCGGGGAGGGAGTCCCGCTGTCCCCGCGGTGTCCCCGCGGTGTCCCTGCGGTGTCCCCGCTCCGTCCGGGGCCGCTCCGGTCGCCCCGGAGCTCCGGGGGAGCCGTGCGGAGCTCCAGGAACGCCGTGTGGAGCTCCAGGAACACCGTGCGGAGCTCCGGGGGAGCCGTGCGGAGCTCCAGGAACACCGTGCGGAGCTCCTGGAACGCCGTGCGGAGCTCCAGGAACACCGTGCGGAGCTCCAGGAACACCGTGCGGAGCTCCAGGAACACCGTGTGGAGCTCCAGGAACACCGTGCGGAGCTCCAGGAACGCCGTGCGGAGCTCCAGGAACGCCGTGCGGAGCTCCGGGGGAGTCGTGCGGAGATCCGGGGGAGCCGTGCGGCCGCCGCGGACACGGCGGGGACGGAGGGAGCAGCGCTCGGGATCCGGCTCCTTCCCGCTGTCATTCCAGGCGGGATCCCCCGATGCCGAGCGCTGGGGAAAGGCAGGAAGGAGCCAGGAGGGGAAATGAAGGGAAAGAGGAGCTTTCCCCTCCAGCCCAAAGCCGGGCACGGCAAATCTCCCTTTGAGCCGCCCCTGCAGCGATCCTGGCTGTTAATGAGGAATTTTCTTTGTCCTTAAGGAGCCTTTCCCAGCTCCTTTTCTCCTGATTCCCGGGCCCTGCTCAGCGCCGCGGCGGAGGCTCCGGGCTCCGCGCTTTGTTCAGCTGGAGCAGCGGGAGGGAGGGATCCTTTGTGTGGCTGCAGCGGAGCTGGAGCCCGATCCTTCCCTTCCTGCCTCCAGAAATCCTGGACAGAGCAGCGTCCCGGGAATGAACCCGCTGGAGGATTGATGGACGAGGTGACAGCGACTGGGGTGACAGAAACAGAGCTG
Source organism: Vidua chalybeata (assembly GCF_026979565.1). Classification (NCBI taxonomy): domain Eukaryota; kingdom Metazoa; phylum Chordata; class Aves; order Passeriformes; family Viduidae; genus Vidua; species Vidua chalybeata. The sequence continues at coordinate 3,814,644 of NC_071553.1, forward strand.
GGGGTGTCCAGAGAGGGGGGGAAGGAGCAGCTCTGAGCCCCGAGGAGGGAAAAGCAGCTCCAGGTCTCTGCCTCTGGATGAACCCCAAGCTCCCATCACCCCACAGGATCCCTGGGACATCCCTGGAGCTGCCGAGTGCCAGCCCAGGGTGCCCCTGGCTCGGGGGGATTTTCCCCGCGATGGAACCCAGAGGGTGAGGGCGGCATTCACCTCCCTCCCCTGGCCCTGCGCCTCAATCCCGCCCTTCCCTGGGATGCTCCTGCTGGCAGATGGGATCCTGCAGGACACAGCCTCCCGGCTTTTGGCTGTGCCCGCCCTCCAGGTGACGGAGATGTGTCCTGAGCCCAGGTTCGGCTGGGGCGGGCGCTCCTGGCTGTGCCTCCAGGGGCGGTTTTGAGGATTTAAGCGGTTTGGGGTGGTTTGGTTTGGGCTGAGCCCCAGGTCTCTTCCCAGAGCTGCGAACAGCAGATGGCATCCCTGGGCTGAGCTGCGGCTGCAGCAGCACCTCGGGCAGCCCTCCCGCTGTCCTGGGCTGCCCTGGCCGGCTGCTGCTGGACCAGGGCGGCTCTAAAATCCCATTTCAGGTGGTGCAAGATCCAACAAATAACTTGGATGCTGCGCGTCTCCTCCAGTGTCTTATTCCCGTAGCAAGACACCCTTGTGGAGCCCAAGCATCTCCCAGGAGCTGGGACAGAGCTGGATTTGGGTCCAAAGAGTCCCTGATGGTGCTGCCAGCGCCAGCCCAGGAAATGCCTCCGGGGCTCGGTTCCACTGCAGCTCCCCGAGCTCTGCAGTGAATCCCTTGGGATGAGAGAGCCGCAGAGCTCCTCTCCCTGGATAAATGTTGGGTTTGTCACCAGCCAGGTCCTCCTGGCCCTGGGGGGCTGCAGGAAGCCCTGGGCCGGTCCCCCTGGCCCAGGCGGCCCCCGGGACCCCGCACCCTCCGTGCCCGCTCCGCTCCCTGCGTGCCTTTATCTCAACCCAGCCGAGCCTTTGGAGTTTTCCAGCGACAAAAAAATCCCGGAGCGGCCCCGGCCGTGTCCTCGCCTGAACTCCCCACGCTCGGAGTGTACTGAGAGGCTTTTCAGCCCCGGCGGCTGCTCCGACACAGAGGATGAGCGCCGAGCTGGCCCTGTTGCCAAAAATCATCGTTTATCGTCCCCGAGCAGCCTGTGTCTGCACAAACAGGAAACTTCCTCAAGGAACATCCTCCAGAGGATCCGGCGGTGGAGCAGAAATGATTCCTGCACCTTGCCATGGGCCTGGGACACGCGGCTGGGCTGGCCCTGGCTGTTGGGGACAATATTTTTTGGGGTCAGTGCTGCTTTTTGGGGTCAGCTCTGCCCTTTGTGGTGACAGTTCCCGAAAGGAGCCCGATGTGGGGTTGTGTGAGCACTGCTCCAGCTTCAGCTGGGAATTCTGCCCCGGAGAGCTGGGAATTGAGCTCTGGGAAGCGCCTCTGTCACTGCCATCCTCACCCCTGGGATGTCCCCAACGCTGTGGGGCACCAGCAGCAGAATCACCCCTGGCTGTCCCCATCTGCGGGGAATCTGCTGGCGCTGGAGCGGATGTGGAGTCACCATCCTGAGACACAGACGCTTCCTGCTCGCAAAATAAAAGCTCCAGCTTTTTTGAGGTTTTTTTTTTTTTTTTTTTAGGGAAATTTTTCTTATTCTTCCTCTAAATGCCTCGGGGTTTCTGCAGCCCCACGTGCTGTGACCCCCCCACCTCAGTGCCCAGGAGGGTGACAGGGACACCTGGGGGGCGGATTTGTGGTAAAGGGAGCCTTGGAGGGGTGTTTAATGGAAAAATTGGGATGGAGGGAGGGATGGATGGATGGATGGATGGATGGATGGATGGATGGATGGATGGATGGATGGATGATGAATGGATGATGGATGGATGATGGATGGATGGATGGATGGATGGATGGATGGATGGATGGATGGATGGATGGATCGATACATGGCTGGATCCACGGATGGATGATGGATGGATCCATGGATGGATACAGGGATGGATGGATGGATGGATGGATGGATGGATCCACGGATGGATGGATCCATGGATGGATGATGGATGGACGGACAGATGGAGCCCCCAGCTGCACTCCTGGGGTGGCCTCTGCTGCTCTCATCATCTGTGAAAGGCCAGAAATGACTTTTCCAAAGGCTCCCGTTGGCGCTGATGAGTTTCCCTTCTCCTGCTGATGGATGGGAGGATCAGAGCAGTCGCGGCTTCCTCCGGGGTTTTCAGAGGGAAAATGGGTTTCACACCTGCCAGAGCATCCCCGGCAGCAGGTGAGGAATGCTGGGGCTCAGGGCCACGAACGAGGGGCGAGCATTGAACTTTTTGTTGTCTCTGGCATTTTAATGACTCTTCCTTTCCCTGTGGGAGGTCTCCCTGCTGCAAGAGAATCTCTTTCGTGATGTTTATTCCTTCCCCAGTCCACAAGCAGAGCCTGTGGCCACCCAATCCCGAGGCAGAGCCACAGGTTTTGGCCGGGATGTGGAAGTTTTCAGAGCCGGGATAACGCTGTAGAATTTATTTTAATGTAATAAATGAATTAATACAAATTTCGCAGCCTGCAAGCAGACAGAGCTCCGGCTGTGAGCAAGCACCAAGCTGAGCTCGGAGCAGGTTTCCCTGACGTGGAGCCAAATTCCTGGCTGGATTTCAGGTTGGTTTTAGTGGACAGGCACAGGGGCGGCGGGACAAGGCCGGTTTGGGATTTCCAGGTCTGAGGCTGGCGGGGGCAGGGGAATTTCGGTGGATTTCCCCAGCGGAGAAAGCCGCGGCTGCTGCCACAATAGAGGATCCTTATCAGCGGATTCCAGAGGGCTCCGCTCCGCGTCCCTTGGCATTTCCATGAAAATGGGAAAGGCTTCCTGAGCCGCTCTGGAACAAACATCCCTCAGCCTCCCTCCCAGCCGCAGCACAGAATCCTGGAGAGGAATTTATCCGGTGGAAACAGAAACTCCGCGAGGCTGCGCGGCCTCGCACGGCGCGGGGGAAACCTCGGGAAAAGCATCCCGAGAAATCCACCGGGACACCAAACGCGGGCCTGGAGCTCGGTGCGGGCTCCAGCGCTTTTGGGGCGGGAGGGCTGAGCCGGGAGAGATCCCACGGCTGGGACAGCTCCGGAGACAGCGACAGCGACACTTTCCCCTCGGGCCGGTGCAATCCCTTTGCTGACCGCAGCCAGGGAGCTTTGAGCCTTCCCTGCCCGGCTCCGCCGCAATCCCCGGGCCGTGCCCGGACAGGATCCTGTTTGCTTTGACGCTGAAATTGCGGCACTTCGGTTCAGCTCAGCTCCTCCCCGCCGTGTTTATCTTCCCCGTGGCCCTTGGAAACGGCTCCTGTTGCTGCTCTGTAAATAATTCATTACCACAATTCATTATCGCCGTTCATTATCGCCGTTCTTTATCACAATCCATTATCACAATCCATTATCGCAATTGCTGCAGCCCAGGATCGTCTTGGGATGTCCCGGGCTGATTTTAAAATAAGGAGAGAGATTTGTCCCTGGTTTGTGGAGCTCGGGGAGAGGTTGGAGGTGGGAAGGAGCAGCCTGGAGCTGCTCATCCCTGTGAGGAGCCGAGGTGCCACGCGGCCACTGGCCATAAAAACCGGTGACAGGGGCAGGGGAAGGGACCTGTGTGTCTTAATTGCACCAAAATGACATTTAATGTGTGTGGGACATCGCTGGTACCTGTCACAGCCACGGAGAGTGGCACAATGGTACCAAAATGACATTTAATGTGTGTGGGACATCGCTGGTACCTGTCACAGCCACGGAGAGTGGCACAATGGTACCAAAATGACATTTAATGTGTGTGGGACCGTGCTAGGACAGGTAACAGCCATGGAGAGAGTGGCCCAACTGAACAAAAATGACATTAAATGTGTGTGGGACTGTGCTGGGACAGGTCACAGCCACAGAGAGTGTCCCAATCGCACCAAAATGACATTAAATGTGTGTAGGACATGGCTGGTGACAGCCATGGAGAGTGGCCCAGTGGTACCAAAATGACATTTAATGTGTGTGGGACCGTCTGGGACAGGTCACAGCCACGGAGAGCGGTTTGGTGCAAGGCTGTGCCCATGACTTGTGGTTCCACCTTCCCTGAGGGACATCTGTCCTCTATAACCTCACCCTGGTGACAAAACCAGCCAGGGGACAGTGCCACCCACCTGGGCCTGTCCTGACAGCGAGACACAGCCCCGAGGTGCTGCGAGCTCCGTCCTGTGTCACCTCCAAAGCTCGCGGAGAGGAGCCAGCGCTGGGTTTAAATCATGCCTGGCAGGCGTTCGAGACCCCCTGCTCTGCCCGAGTGTGCCGGGAGCGGTGGGAAAATCCAGGTCTGGATGAGTAATCCCGCAGTTATCTCCCTCTGCCATCGAGCCAGGGTGTCCTCACACAGGCCAGAGCCGGGCAAGCACCTTTGTTTTGGCTCTTCTGGGAAATAATTGCATTCTTTTAATGTTTCCAAAGGAAGATTTACCGCAGGGAGACCACACGGGGAGAAGGTGCTGCTGAGGGAGCCGGGAATGGCCGTGAGGAGCCTCAGCAGCCGTTTCCCCCCCGGCTCCGGGCCTGGAGAACGTTCCTGGTCCTCCCTCCCAGGCTGCGTGTCCAGGAGGGCAAAGGGTGGCTCTGTGGAGAGTGTGGTGTGCTCACCCAGCCTCTCCTCTCCTCTCCTCTCCTCTCCTCTCCTCTCCTCTCCTCTCCTCTCCTCTCCTCTCCTCTCCTCTCCTCTCCTCTCCTCTCCTCTCCTCTCCTCTCCTCTCCTCTCCTCTCCTCTCCTCTCCTCTCCTCTCCTCTCCTCTCCTCTCCTCTCCTCTCCTCTCCTCTCCTCTCCTCTCCTCTCCTCTCCTCTCCTCTCCTCTCCTCTCCTCTCCTCTCCTCTCCTCTCCTCTCCTCTCCTCTCCTCTCCTCTCCTCTCCTCTCCTCTCCTCTCCTCTCCTCTCCTCTCCTCTCCTCTCCTCTCCTCTCCTCTCCTCTCCTCTCCTCTCCTCTCCTCTCCTCTCCTCTCCTCTCCTCTCCTCTCCTCTCCTCTCCTCTCCTCTCCTCTCCTCTCCTCTCCTCTCCTCTCCTCTCCTCTCCTCTCCTCTCCTCTCCTCTCCTCTCCTCTCCTCTCCTCTCCTCTCCTCTCCTCTCCTCTCCTCTCCTCTCCTCTCCTCTCCTCTCCTCTCCTCTCCTCTCCTCTCCTCTCCTCTCCTCTCCTCTCCTCTCCTCTCCTCTCCTCTCCCCTCCCTGATTTTGCCCTAAATCCCAATTTTTCCCTGGGTTTTGGTGCAGTTTTTCTCTGGGTTTGGGTGGTTTGGGACTCGTCACAGCAAATCCTGCCTGACTGTGCGTGTCCCTCTGCTCCCAGTGGGACATCCAGGTGCTTTGCTCCACATGATGCAATTATGGAATGGTTTGGGCTGGAAGAAACCTTAAACATCACCCCTGCCATGGCCAGGGACACCTCCCACTGTCCCAGGCTGCTCCAAGCCCTGTCCAGCTTGGCCTTGGGCACTTCCAGGGATCCAGGGGCAGCCCGAGCTGCTCTGGGCACGCCGGGGCCTGCCCACCCTCACAGGAGGAATTCCATCCCAATATCCCACCTAACCCTGCCCTCAGTCACTGCGAAGCCATTCCCCCTTGCCCTGGCACTCCAGGCTCTTCTCCAAAGCCCCTCTGACCCTCCCAGCGCTCTGGGCCTGCCCCTCTTCCCAACCTTTGGGTGAAAATCCCTCCCTGCCCCATCCCCTGGAAAATCCCCCTCTCCCTCCAGCCCGGGCACACCCCCGTGCCCCCCTTTGCCCCCTGCCTCTCCCCCCTGTCCCTGATTCCCTCTGCCCCCTCTCTCTTCCCCCCTCCCTTACCCCAAATGTTTTGGGCGCTCTCCCCCAAGCCCTCCCCGAGGGTTCCCCGCTCCCAGCGCTGCCCGTGGGGTCTCCCCGCTGCCGTCCCCCCCCTTTCCCCGTCCCGGCCCGGGCGGGGCGGCCCCGGCGGCCGCCAATGGGCGCGGGGGGGCGCGGCCGCCGGGGCCGCCGCATTTATCGCCCGGGCCGGGCGGTGGAGCCGGAGCCGCGGTCGAGATGGAGCGGGCGGCAGGGCCCGGAACCGGCACCGGTTCTGCGCTGGCCGCCTCGCTGGCCGAGGGGCTGATCAAGTCGCCGCGGCCGCTGATGAAGAAGCAGGCGGTGAAGCGGCACCACCACAAGCACAACCTCAAGCACCGCTACGAGTTCCTGGAAACGCTGGGCAAAGGCACCTACGGGAAGGTGAAGAAAGCCCGGGAGCGCTCCGGGAAGCTGGTAAGGACCCCCCTGGGCGGGCACCGTCACCGTGCGGGGTCCCGAGCATCCCCTGTCCCCGGTGCATCCTCGGCGTCCCCGATGTATTCCCCCCGGTCCGGTGCGTCCCTCCCTGTCCCCGGTGTATTCCTCCCGGTCCGGTGTGTCCCTCCCTGTCCCCGGTGTATTCCCCCCGGTCCGCTGCGTCCCTCCCTGTCCCCGCTGCATCCCCGCCGTGTTTCGGCGGTCCCCGAGCTGCCCCCGCTTCCCGCAGCCCGGCCCCGCTGCCTCCCCCCTCTTTCCAAGCCGTTCCCGGCGCATCCTCACGGACCCCCGAGCACGCCCCGCTCCGAGCATTTCGCCCCCGGTGCCGCCGGTCCCGGCTCTCCGCAGCCCCGGCCGGGCCCCGCTGCCCCCGCAGCGTGCGGGAGGCTGCGGCTCTGCCCGGGCCGTGCCGCAGCGGGGGCTCAGCGGGGCCGGGGGCAGCCCCGAGGGGTCTCGTCCCGCTCCTCCCGGGGGGCTGCGGCTCCTCTCGCCCACTTGACCGCGGTCGCGCTTCCTGGGGGAAGGAGCGGGCAGGGCCGCGGCCGCCAAAGCAAACACCGCACTTGAGTCTGAAGGGTTTTTCCCTTCCTCTCGCCCTGGGTTTGCCTTTCTCACGGTGTGGGGCACCCGGAGCGCGGCCGGGCTCTCCAAAATCCTGACTCACCCCAGCCCGCTGGGGGAAAGCGGCTCTGGCTCAGCCCAGCTCAGCTTTCCTCAGGGAAAAGGGGGTTGAGCCCCCAGGAACGCCGGGCGCTGCTCTGTCCTGTGGGAATCTGCAAGGATTCAACCTTGGACGTGAATTCCCAGCCTCGAGGGGTGGGGGGGACCCAAAAAGCCCCTCGCAGGCCGGCCTGGGCAGGGGGCGAGCTGCGAGTGGCAGGACTGGCCCTGCCAGGGGCTGGGATGGGATCAGCGACATCCCACGGGGACACGCCAGGGAAAGAAAGAGCCGCGAATCCGCGAGGTTTCCTTGTGTAATCCTGATGAAATCAGATCCGAAGGCAGCTCTGCCCATCCGAGCCGCTGCTTTGCTGCATAATCAGGGCCTGGAAATGCGGCTTCCACCCACAGAGCTGCAAGGATCCCTCCCCTCGGCATGGGCGAGAAAATTCTCCTTTCCCTGCCCGCACCTGCAGCTCAGAAATCTCCGTTCCCTGCCCAAAGACTCCGTGCGAGCCCCTCAGGATCGCTCTATTTTCATGCAAATCCAACCCACGGGCCGCGGAGCCCTCAATGAAGGCGGCAGAAAATCAAAGGCTCTGCTCAGCAGCCCCTCCCCGGCCTGCTGGAGGAACAGGAGACTCCAACCCACAAATCTCTCCTCTCCCCACAAATTCTTTCTCGGAGCACTCAGCATTTCCGGGCCGGTTTAATCTGGAGGTTTAGCCCGAGTTCGGCTGCTGTTCGCTCCTTCCCCGAGCGGTTTTCACTTCCCACAGCCGCGGGTGTGAGGGCAGGGACCGGGCACCCCTCGTGGGGATCCCACGGCACCGGCTGGGGCTGAAAAGCTGGAGCTGCTCCATCCACGGGGATTTTGCCTCCGGCGAATCGGGAATTGCCTCTGACAGAGGCGCTGGGTGTTGAACCAGCTCCTTTTACCGCCCGCGTTTCTTGTTCCTCTCTCAATTTTAAAACCCCTGCACTCAGAGCAGGCCGATTTGGTTGGAAGGTGACAGGAAATTCCAGGCTCCTGCAGCTGGAGGATGTTTTGGGACTTCCATGAATTATTTGTCTGGGAAAAAAAATCCCTTTTTTTCCTGTTAGAAATCCTTTATCTGAAGTGATGCTTCTGCTGAGTGCCTTTCCCAATCCTTAATAAAACCCTGCAATATCAAGTGGGGAGGGAATTGCTGGTTGTTTTTCCTTCCCCTTTTTTCCCCCCTTCTTTCTTTTTTCCCTTCCCTTTCCCCCTTTTTTCCCCTTCCCTTTCCCCTTCTTTTTTTCCTTTCCCCCTTTTTGCCCCCTTTTTACCCCCTTTCCCCCTTTTTACCCCTTTCCCTCCCTTTTTTCCCCCCTTTCCCTCCCTTTTTTCCCCCCTTTCCCTCCCTTTTTTCCCCCCTTTCCCTCCCTTTTTTCCCCCCTTTCCCTCCCTTTTCTCCCCCCTTTCCCTCCCTTTTTTCCCCCTTTCCCTCCCTTTTTTTCCCCCCTTTCCCTCCCTTTTTTTTCCCCTTTCCCTCCCTTTTTTTCCCCTTTCCCTCCCTTTTTTTCCCCTTTCCCTCCCTTTTTTTCCCCTTTCCCTCCCTTTTTTTTCCCCTTTCCCTCCCCTTTTTTTCCCCCTTCTCTCCCTTTTTTTCCTCCCTTTTCCCCCCACCTGTTAGCAGAGCAGCCTCCAGGCTCTTTTTCCCCTCCCAGCCTGGAGTTTTTCCCAGCCTGGCTCCCCATCCCTGGCCTGCAGCCAAGCCAAACACGACCGGGGGACCTCCCGTGGGACTCTCCTCGGTGTCACAAACGCGATTTGGGGCCCGTGTGGTGTCAGAAGGCAGCACCTGGAATATTCCAGAGCCTCTTTTGATCTGCGGGAAGGGGCCAAGCCCGCTCTGTTCCAGGCGGATTTAAATCCGAATTTCACCCAACGCTGCCCTTGCAGTCTGGAACAGCTTCTGAAGCGCTGCCTGCGGTTGTACCTTAATGCATCTTTCAGCAGCTGCTGAAAATACCTGTTCGGCCCCCAAAAAACTTGTAATTCAAAGCCTCTTTTTGACTTGGAAAGCACTCCCGAGCTCCCTGGGAGGCTCCAGGGGGATTTCTCGGGATTTCCCTGCAGGGGATTCTCCTGGCGGGGCTGTGGCACTGCCTGTCCCTCAGGCTGCTGTCCCCAGCTCCAGGGTGGCCTTTCCCATCTCCAGGCGACACCCTCTGCTCTCTCATCCCCCTTGGGCAGGGAAAATTTGGGAACAAAGCGGCTGCCTGGCACCCCCGGGGGAAGATGGGACTGCTCCATCTGCCTGGAGGTCACTAATTTTGGGATCACTGCTGGATCCAGCCAGGGGCGTCTCCTGGAGCTGCTTCATCTTTTTTTTTTTTTGTGGATTGTAGCTCTTGCCCTGAGCCCTGGCTCAGAATTTTGGGGGTGTGAGCCTCTGGGGCAGCAAGGGAATGCTCTGAAATTCTCCAAAATGCTCCTAAAATTCTCCAAAATGCTCCGAAATTTTTGGCCCCAAGCTGCTGACGCTGCTGGGCTGGGTGTCAGGCTCTGCAGGGGGCAGGGATGGAGGGAGGCAGCAGGAATTTGGGAGGCTGGCTCTGCAAGGGTCAGGTAACTGGGGCAGCAGAGGAAAAAAAAAAATTGTTAAAATTTAACCTGTTAAACAAAGGTCAGGGGGAAAGAAAACCTGGCTGGGCTTCCCAGAAGCATTAAACACTTTCAGTATTGCTTTACCAAGAAACTTGGGCTGGGGTTGTTGAACTTCTCCTGGCCAGAGTTCACTGGCTCCTCCAGGAGCCATTCCTGCCCTGCCCGGTGCTGCCTGAGGCGGCTGGGGGCCACCAAAATGGGCTTGGGGGCCACCAAAATGGGGTTTGGAGCCACAAAAATCGGATTCGGAGCCACAAAAATCGGATTTAGGGCCAAAAAGGGGCTTCAGGTGCCCACCTGAGCCCCTTGCAGAGGCTTCTCCCTGCTGAGCCCTCGCTGCGGGTGCCATAGGTCTGGCTTAGCAAAACTCTGCTGCCTGCTGGGCCGGGCTTTGAGGAGCGAGGCTTCCAAGGGCCCTAAAAGTCAGGGACACGGGGCTGAGCATCCCTCCCGCACCTCGGACCCTCCCTGTGCCGGCAGCTGCGGCCGGCGGGGCTCCGCGGCCCCTCTCCCCGTTGCTGGGAGACTGCTGCGAGGGTCCCTTGACGGGATTAAAACTGTTCCGCATTCTTGTCTGGGAGGGGAAAAGAAGAAAAAAAAAAACAAAAAACCAAAAGGTTCTGCTGGATTCAGTTGTAAATTCAGCCCTGGGAGCGCATTGTGTGCCCGCAGCCCCTTTGAAAGGGGATTAGAAGGAGTCTATTCTTACTCCTCTTTCTCCTCCCTTTTCAATCTCCTTGTAGAGGAAAACCTGAAAACCCAAAGGAAAACTCCGGTCTCCCACCCCGTTCCGAGGTGGGATCTAATTTTTCACCCGAACTTTCTCTTACTCCTAGAAATAAAGTGGTTTAGAGGCAAACAAAAGGCGAGGTGTGGGGGTTTTTTTTCCCTTTTCCTGACGCCAGGAATTGGCTGTTGCTGCTGTTGCTGTTGTTGTTGCTGTGGTTATCTCCTGAGTCCAGTGTGCAGGGCACATTCCTGCGGCTGGACACGATCCCTGCAAAGCCCAAAAATCATGAGCGGGGCTGTGAGACCTGCGGGAGGAGTCATGGGAGCCCCAAAAATCAGGGCTGGGCTACCTGATGGAAGAGGCTCAGGAAGACCCCAAAGATCAGAGCTGTGCTGTGTGATGGAGGGGTCTTGGGGAGCCCCAAAAATCAGGGCTGAGCTGCCTGGGAGGAGGCTCAGGGAGCCCCAAAAATCAGGGCTGAGCTGCCTGCAGGAGGAGTCATGGGGAGCCCCAAAAATCAGGGCTGTGCTGCCTGGGAGGAGGAGTCATGGGGAGCCCCAAAAATCAGGAGCAGGTCTGTCCTACCTGTGGGAGGAGCCTCGTGCCCCCCAGAAATGAGGAGCTGTCACAGATGTCCCCCGGGGGGAGCTGCTCCCTCGTGTGCAGCAGCAGGAATTGGGAAGAATAAACCACAAATGGCTAAAATTCGCTTTTCTGGGAGCCGTTTCCATGGAGCTGCGCTGCTCAGCTCGTGGGGATGTTGTTTGCGAGCCCCTTCCCAAAACAGGGGAGGGAGGAATTTCTTCCTTGGGGAGCTCACAGCCCCCTCTGTGCCCCTCCACAGGTGGCCATCAAATCCATCCGCAAGGACAAAATCAAGGATGAGCAGGACCTCATCCACATCCGGAGGGAGATCGAGATCATGTCCTCCCTCAACCACCCGCACATCATCGCTGTGCACGAAGGTGAGGCCTCCTCTGCCTTCCCTGCTCCAGCTGCATCCATGATCGGAGCCTCCGGAACGGGCTGGGAACCGGGGGGGGCTCTTGGGGTGGGTTTAGCCTGGCTGGGTGGGTTTGGCCCGGCTGGGTGGATTTGGCACGGTTTGGCCCAGTTTGGCCTGGCTGGGTGGGTTTGGCCAGGTTTGGCCCAGTTTGGCCCGGCTGGGTGGGTTTGGCTCAGTTTAGCCCAGTTTAGCCCGGCTGGGTGGGTTTGGCCAGGTTTAGCCCAGTTTGGCCTGGCTGGGTGGGTTTGGTCCAGCTGGGTGGGTTTGGCCCGGCTGGGTGGGTTTGGCCCGGTTTAGCCCAGTTTGGCCTGGCTGGGTGGGTTTGGCTCAGTTTAGCCCAGTTTAGCCCGGCTGGGTGGGTTTGGCTCAGTTTGGCCCAGTTTAGCCCGGCTGGGTGGGTTTGGCCCAGTTTAGCCCGGCTGGGTGGGTTTAGCCCGGCTGGGTGGATTTGGCCAGGTTTAGCCCAGTTTAGCCTGGCTGAGTGGGTTTGGCCTGGCTGGGTGGGTTTGGCCCGGCTGGGTGGGTTTGGCCAGGTTTGGCCCAGTTTGGCCTGGCTGGGTGGGTTTGGCCCGGCTGGGTGGGTTTGGCTCAGTTTAGCCCAGTTTAGCCCGGCTGGGTGGGTTTGGCTGAGTAGGGAGCAGGGGCTGGGCATGGCTGGGCATGGCTGTGCCGGCCGCTCACCCCGGAGAATTTGGCATCTCCGTGGGTCTGCTCTGAGCCCGAGGCAGGATTTAATCTCAGTCCTGGAGTCCTCCTCATTCCCTCCCCCGGGGCACTGGAAAACCAAACCGCTGTGCCGGGAGAGTTCCTGGTGCTGCCGGGCTCGGCTTTATGGCCAGGGCTGGGCTTTGCTGCGGCGGGGATCGGGAAAACCCAGGAGAAATTTCTCCAGGTCCAAGCAGAACCAGGCTCAGCCTAAATCCGCGGGTGGGTCAGGCTTAGCAGACACCGAGTCCTTGGGCTGGAGCCTTCCTGGGGCTGGCTCTGCCCCTGCTGCGGCGCTTGTGAGGGATCCGGAGCCCTTTTGTCCTCCAAACAAAGGCGAGCGGGCTGGCAGCTCCTCCGCGGTGTTTGCGAGGGCTGACTCACAGCGGCGGCTGGAATTCAAAAACACCGAGCTGGCTTTCTGCAAACAGGAAGAAAACGCTCCGGCTCCTGGCTCCTTTTTTTTGGGAGCAACGGGAACAGGCAGGAAGGTCACCGGCTGTGCCAGCGCTGTCACCTTCCCCTTGGCGGGGGGTTCCAGCAAAGAGCCGCACGCCTGAGTCACCTCTGGTGGCAGAGCCTCGGTGGTGGCAGAGCCTCGGTGGTGGCAGAGCCTCGGTGGTGGCACAGCCAGTGGTGATAGAGCCTCGGTGGTGGCACAGCCTCTGTGGTGGCACAGCCCTTGTGGTGTCACAGCCAGTGGTAGTAGAGCCTTTATGGTGGCACAGCCTTTATGGTGCCACAGCTGGTGGTGGCACAGCCTTTGTGGTGGCACAGCCTTGTGGTGGCACAGCCTTTATGGTGCCACAGCTGGTGGTGGCACAGCCTTTGTGGTGGCACAGCCTTTGTGGTGGCACAGCCTTTGTGGTGGCACAGCCTTTATGGTGCCACAGCTGGTGGTGGCACAGCCTTGTGGTGGCACAGCTGGTGGTGGCACAGCCTTTATGGTGGCACAGCCTTTGTGGTGGCACAGCCTGTGTGGTGGCACAGCCTTTGTGGCGGCACAGCCTTTGTGGCGGCACAGCCTTTATGGTGGCACAGCCTTTGTGGTGGCACAGCCTTTATGGTGGCACAGCCTTTATGGTGGCACAGCCTTTATGGTGCCACAGCTGGTGGTGGCAGAGCCTTGTGGTGGCACAGCTGGTGGTGGCACAGCTGGTGGTGGCACAGCCTGTGTGGTGGCACAGCCTTTATGGTGGCACAGCTGGTGGTGGCACAGCTGGTGGTGGCACAGCCTTTGTGGTGGCACAGCCTTTGTGGTGGCACAGCCTTTATGGTGGCACAGCCTTTATGGTGGCACAGCCTTTATGGTGCCACAGCTGGTGGTGGCAGAGCCTTGTGGTGGCACAGCTGGTGGTGGCACAGCTGGTGGTGGCACAGCTGGTGGTGGCACAGCCTGTGTGGTGGCACAGCCTTTATGGTGGCACAGCTGGTGGTGGCACAGCCTTTGTGGTGGCACAGCCTTTGTGGTGGCACAGCCTTTGTGGTGGCACAGCCTTTATGGTGGCACAGCCTTTATGGTGCCACAGCTGGTGGTGGCAGAGCCTTGTGGTGGCACAGCTGGTGGTGGCACAGCTGGTGGTGGCACAGCTGGTGGTGGCACAGCCTTGTGGTGGCACAGCTGCTGGGCCAGCAGCCCTGGTGGCACTGGGGGCTGTGGGTGACAGCTCTGGTGGCCCCCCCTCTCCTGCAGGTCCCTGCTTAGCCCAAGACTGAAGGCAGGGATTTGGGTTAGGGTCAACCAAAGCCCCACCTGCTCATTAACAGGAATGTCCTAAGGAGAATTCCCGAGGTTCCGAGGATCCCTTTTAACCCTTTCCCGCGTCCCGCAGTGTTTGAGAACAGCGCCAAGATCGTCATCGTGATGGAATACGCCAGCAAGGGCGACCTGTACGATTACATCAGCGAGCGGCAGCGGCTCTCGGAGCAGGAGGCGCGACACTTCTTCCGCCAGGTCGTGTCCGCCGTCTACTACTGCCACAAGGTGGGTGGCACCGCCCTTCCCGGGGGAAGAGGGGCTGGATGGGCTCCCGAGGCCTCCTCCCAGTGGATTCCTGGCTGGATGGGCTCCTGAGCCCTGCTCCCGATGGTTTCCTGGTGGATTCCCGGCTGGATGGGCTCCCAAGCCCTCCTGCCAATGGTTTCTCAATGGATTCCTGGCTGGATGGGCTCCTGAGCCTTCCTCCCGATGTTTTCCTGGCTGGATGGGCTCCTGAGCGCTCCTCCTGGTGGTTTCCTGGTGGATTCCTGGCTGGATGGGCTCCTGAGCCCTCCTCCCGATGGATTCCTGGCTGGATGGGCTCCTGAGTGCTCCTCCTAATGGATTCCCGATCGTTTCCTGGCTGGATGGGCTCCTGAGCCTTCCTCCCGATGTTTTCCTGGCTGGATGGGCTCCTGAGCGCTCCTCCCGATGGTTTCCTGGTGGATTCCTGCCTGGATGGGCTCCTGAGCCCTCCTCCCAATGGATTCCCGATGGTTTCCTGGCTGGATGGGCTCCTGAGCCCTCCCCCCAATGGATTCCTGCCTGGATGGGCTCCTGAGCCCTCCTCCCAATGGATTCCCGATGGTTTCCTGGCTGGATGGGCTCCTGAGTTCTCCTCCCGATGGTTTCCTGGTGGATTCCTGCCTGGATGGGCTCCTGAGCCCTCCTCCCGATGGATTCCCGATAGTTTCCTGGCTGGATGGGCTCCTGAGTTCTCCTCCCTGCAGCCCCACGGGAGCCGGGAGCAGCTCGTGGCTCTCCACCTTCCCCAGGCTGATCCCGCCTTTAGTCTGAAGGGTGTGGCAGCGCCCCGGCAGCTTTTGGGAGCTCCTGGCCTCGGCTGCGGTGTGGGGGTGACTAACCCGGCCTGGCACTTGTCACCTCCCCTCCCACCCGACCAGACGGAGACGCCCAGAGCTGCCCTCGGGGCTGGAAGCCAAGCCCGGGGTCACCTGTGCTGCTCCTGACGGGAGTGTGAAGCTGCAGGACCCTCCCCGGGGTGTGGGTGATGCCCGGGCAGGACCCTCCAGCCCGAGGACGCTCCGAGGCTGTGCCCCTGCCCTCGGTGGGAACAGGGGGTGGCAGGGCAGCTCCTGACCCCAAACCGGATCGAGGGCTCGCTCCTCTGGGCACAGCAGGCCCTGGCCAAGCAGGAGCCGTGCCCTGGTGGGGCTGGCACTGCGTGCTGCCACGGCTGGGGACAATGGAGGAGCCCAGGGTGGCGTGCGGTGCAGGCACCTCCCTGCTCCTGCTGCCCAGCTGGTGCCACCCAGGCTGGGCCACCCATCCCAGGGCCACGCCCGCACTGTTTGTGCCTCCTGTGCCCTGTTTGCCGTGCCCTGACCGGGAGGGCAGTGACCTCCCGCTGTGCTGGACTTTCCCTCCCTCAAACCCTCCAGGAATTAACCCCGGCTCTTCCCGCAGAACGGGATCGTGCACCGGGACCTGAAGCTGGAGAACATCCTGCTGGATGCCAACGGGAACATCAAGGTGAGGGGCTGGCACGGCCTGGGGGAGCTGCCCAGCCTGGAGGGACAGGGGGTGACCACAAGTCTCAGTCCCCTCAGGGCACGTGCTTCCCTGAGCTCTGGCACCACCTGGAATGCTGTGGAGAGCTGGCAGAGTCTGGCAGCCAAGCAGATCTGGCAAAGCCATAAGTGATACCGGCCTGCTGATAAGAGGGCAAAGTCTGAGCGCCCGGATCGGCGCTGGCTGGATGAGAAGGGCTCTTTTCCTGGTTTCTGTATGTGCCAGCCAGGAAATCCCAGCTCCCCCACGGGCCCCGAGTGGCGACTTCTGCCAGTGAGGAAGGGCACAGCCTGGCCTGGGCCGGGGATCCCTGCGGCCACTGATAACGGGGTTTATCTCCACCAGGGATAATTTTGCAATTGGGAGCTCGAGGGCAGCCAGGGAACCTCCTGCTGGCTGGGAGGTGACAGCTGTAATGAGGATAATGAGCACCTGTGCGAGGTGGAGCTGATAGGGACCGCTGCCGCCTGGGGTGGCTGGGGACGAGCGGGAGGAAAGCCTGGAAGTCCTCCCAGCCTCACCTTTCCACCCTGCTCCCGCTGCCAGGGCCGCAGGGCAGCTGCTGGGATGAAGCTTTTGGGAAGGAGAGAGCAACAGGAGCGATCTCAGGGGTGCAGAACCAGGCTGAGGGGATTCAGAACCAAGGGCAGCCCTGGTTTGGACCAGGTTCATCCCTGGACAGCTCCAGGAGAACTTTCAGTCTTGGGAAACTTGGGAAAGGGGAACTCGAGAAAGGGGAACTTGGGAAAGGGGGCTTTAGGAAAGGGGAACTTGGGAAAGGGGGCTTTGGGAAAGGGGGCTTTGCTGCTGGATGACAGCTGTGTTTGTCCCCCCAGATCGCAGATTTCGGGCTGTCCAACGTTTTCCAGCAGGACAAGCTCCTGCAGACCTACTGCGGCAGCCCCCTGTACGCATCCCCCGAGATCATCAACGGGCGGCCCTACAAGGGCCCCGAGGTGGGTTGTGCCTCCCTGCGGGGTGTGGGAATGGCTCTGGGCTTTTCCCAGTGTATTTTGGGCTAGCAGGACCCCTGAGCCCGGGCACTGCAGGGGTGCTGGCTGTGCTGGGGTCCTGCCTCACAGTCTGTCACACCCTGTGGCTGCCTCCATCCTGGGAGTCCTGATGAGACTCTGGTGGGGTGGGGACCAGGACAGCCCGGTCCTGCTGTCCCCTGCAGGCTCCTCTGTCCCTTTCACAGGTGGACAGCTGGTCCCTGGGTGTCCTCCTCTACATCCTGGTCCACGGCACGATGCCCTTCGATGGCCACGACTACAAGACCCTGGTCAAGCAGATCACCAGCGGGGACTACCGGGAGCCCACGAAGCTCTCAGGTAGGGACACCCCCGTCCCCCTGTGTGCCCCCCTTCCCCGTGTCCCCTCCCGTGCCTGACCCGTCCCTTCCCCAGATGCCTGCGGGCTGATCCGGTGGATGCTGATGGTGAACCCCGAGCGCCGGGCCACCATCGAGGACATCGCCACGCACTGGTGGGTCAACTGGGGCTACAAAACGCCTCTGGGCGAGCAGGAGCTGCTGCGGGAGAGCGAATCCCCGCTGGCCACGGTGGCCGAGTGGCTGCGCCGCTCGTCCCGGCCCCTGCTGGAGAACGGCTCCAAGGTGCGCTGCTTCCTGAAGCAGCACATCCCCGGCGTGGCGCTGGAGCGGCAGCGCTCCCTCAAGAAGTCCAAGAAGGAGAACGACGTCTCGCACGCCCTTCAGGAGGTGCCCGCGGGCCCCGAGAACCCCTCCAAGTCCGTCCTCAAGCGGCCCAAGGGCATCCTGAAGAAGAGGAACTCCTGCGAGCAGAAGGTGCCCAGCCCCGGCCCCCCGCCCGGGGAGGGTGGGGAGGGTCCCCCCGCGGGGCTGTCCCGGGTGCTGCCCTCCGGAGCAGCGGCAGCAGCGCCCGCGGCCGTGCCCAAGAAGGGAATCCTGAAGAAGCCCTCGGCCCGGGAGTCGGGGTATTACTCGTCCCTGGAGTGCTGCGAGTCCGGGGACGTGCTGGACGCGGGGAGCTTGGACCTGGACGGGACCGTGTTTGCCGAGCCGCCCTCGCCGCCCCCGCAGGGGCTCCCGGCGCGCAGGAAAGGAATCCTCAAACACAACGGCAAATTCTCCTCGGGCAGCGCCGAGCCCGCGAGCCCCCCCGAGAGGGGCTTCGGGGGTTTCAGCGAGGTGTCCCTGCCCCAGGGCCCCCGCGCCCGGCCGGCCAGCGCCGTCAGCGAGGACAGCATCCTGTCCACAGAGTCCTTCGACCAGCTGGAGCTGCCCGCCCGCCGCCCCCCCGGCAGCGGGGCCATGCGGGGCTGCGCGTCCGCCGAGAGCCTCCTGCGGCTGGAGGAGGAGGAGGAGCGGGAGGAAGGGCGGCGGCTGCGCCGCTGGACTGTCACCCACTGCCGCAGCCCCTTGGCGGAGAGCAGCGCGTCGCTGGCGGGCTGTGACAATGGCACCGAGCTCTACCGGCGCGCTGTGGCCGTCGGGGTGAAGCTGAGCTGAGCCCTCCCCGCAGGGCTGCCCCGGGCCGCTGCATTTTGGGGAGGGGGCTGAGCCTCCCTCCCTTCCTCCCTCCCTCCCTCCCTCTCTTCCTTCCTCCCTTCCTTCCCCGGGGCTGCCGGTGCTGCTGATCCACATCCCACGGATTGATTTGGCAGCCTCGGGGCAGGGGATGCCCCAGGGCCCGGACATTTGATGGACCAAAGCCCCCAGAGTGGCCCCCGAGGAGGGGCTGGGGGGTCCCGGGGGCTCCTCGCTGCCGTCCTTCCCTCTCGAACAGGCTCATCTCATCACGAGGGTGAAAGCACGGGGTTTGGGGGGGGGGGGGTTGATTTCTTTGCACTGTTTTTTGGCTGCACAAGGTAACGGAGGGGGCGGGTGATATACCTCAAACAAGCTGCAGATGTAGCAGGGTGCTGGTGAGGGCTCCAAGGTGCTGCCCGTGGGCTTCGGGAGGTGCTGGGGGCACCCAGGCCACGGCTCTGCCCTCTCCTGAGTGCTGAGAAACTGGATGTGGCCAAAAGCCCAGGCTGGGAAATGCTGTGATGCCAACATCTCTCATTGTAATGTGGAAAAAAAAGAAAAAAAAAAGGAAAAAAAAAAAAAAAGGTGCCCTTGGTGAGGCACCGTGTCTTTATTTATTGATTTATTGCCTTTGTCCAGGCTGGTGTGGAGGGCAGCAGCACGGGATGTGTCTGGTTCCACAGAGGCCATCCAGGGGTGTTTTTGGGGAGGTGGCTGTGTCCTCGTGTCACACGGCTCCCTTGCACTGTTGCCACGTGTGCTCGCTGGCCCTTTCCCCTCTCCGGGGGGGAGTGTTGTGTTCTCCCTCCTTCCTACGGCACGGGCTGGAGAAAAACATTAAATTAAAGCAAACGGTAAAGCTGAGTTGTCACTTTGATTGCTGGGGGTGAGGGAGGGGCTGCCTGGAGCTGCCTGCTGTCCCTGTCCCTGTCCCTGTCCCTGTCCCTGTGCTTCTCCTGACGGGATCGGGCCGTGCTCCAGCCCGGGTGAGGGTGGCTGAGCTCACACACGTCCTGCAGGATGGAACCTCTGTGTTCAGTCCCTCCTCAAACTGGGTTTAACTGGTGCCTCCCCAGCGCTCCGTGGTGCTGAACTGGGGCTGGACACATCGCTGATCTGGGGGCTCAGCGCCCCCGGGAGTGGGAAATCCGGATTTTAGGGCTGAGCAGCTGCTGGACAAAGAGAGGCCAAAATGTAGGGGAAGTTGTGATGAGGAGCCCCTTCTCCCCTCCCCACTGTGGGCAGCCCCGCTGTCCCAGCCCTGCTCCCAAACCCCTCTCACATCGCTGATGTGGGGGCTCAGCGCCCCCGGGAGTGGGAAATCCGGATTTTAGGGCTGAGCAGCTGCTGGACAAACACAGCCCAAAATTTAGGGGAAGCTGTGATGGAAGGGGGACAGTGGGGGATCAGGATCCCTTCTCCCCTCCCCACCACGAGCAGCCCCCCTGTCCCAACCCCTCTCCCAAACCCCTCTCACATCCCTGAACCCCCGTGGGTCTGAATCTGGGGGACATCCCCGGGTTTTGGTGGCAGGAGCTGCCTCTCCACCCTTTCCCTTCACCCGCTGAGGCACGGAAATCCATTTCCCTGCCCCGTGACCATTCCCGTTTCCAGCCGGGTTAACCGGAGCCCATCCCCGCCACCTCCCTCCCCGCGAGCAGCGGGGACAGGGTGGCAGGATGCCCGGAATGCCGCCCCTTGTCCCAGGAATGCCACCCCTTGTCCCAGGAATGCCACCCCTTGTCCCAACAGGCGGTGGCGGGGGGGGGGGGGGTCACCGCGCTCGGCCCCCCCACCGCGCATTCCCCGCGTGCTTCCCGAGCCTTTGAGGAATTCTGGAGCTTAAAGGCGCTCCGAGGGCTGAGCCTGGGCAAAGTCCCGGTGCCCTGGGTGCTGCCAGGATGGGATCCATGGGATGGGATCCATGGAATGGGATGGGATCCATGGGATCCATGGGATGGGATGGGATCCATGGAATGGGATGGGATCCATGGGATGAGATCCATGAGATGGGATCCATGGGATGGGATGGGACCCATGAGATGGGATCCATGAGATGGGATCCATGGGTTAGGATCCATGGGATGTGATGGGATGGGATGGGATCTATGGGATAGGATGGGATCCATGGAATAGGATAGGATGGGATCCATGGGATGGGATGGGATGGGATGGGATGGGATGGGTTCCATGGGATGGGATCCATGGGATAGAATGGTATGGGATCCATGGGATGAGATCCATGGGATGGGATGGGACCCATGAGATGGGATCCATGGGATAGGATCCATGCGATGGGATGGGATGGGATGCGTTCCATGGGATGGGATCCATAGGATAGGATGGGATGGGATCCATGGGATGAGATCCATGAGATGGGATCCATGGGATGGGATGGGACCCATGAGATGGGATCCATGGGATAGGATCTATGGGATAGGATGGGCCAGGCACGGAGCAGAGGGTCCTTTTTGGGTTTGCTGTTGGAGCATCCCGGGATGTTCCGGCCCTGTTTTCATTTGGGATTTTCAGGAAAACACCCCCCGCGCTGTTTTTGGAGCCGTGGCAGCTCGGGGTGGGCAGTGCTGCACCCCAGGGTTTGGGACTGAACTGAGCCATGGGAACTGGGCATTCCCGAAGATTTTTAATGGGAATGTTGGGGTGGGGGACGTGTCTGCTCCTGGAGCACAAGGAATGGCTGGGTCACATCTGAGCCGAAAACGCCACCCCAGATCCCACTGGGGACCTGGCTGGCCGAGCACCGGTGGCCACTCTGGACCTCTGGTGGCTGTGAGGAGCGCGCTGCCCACCCCGTGTCGCCGCTGGTGGCACCGGAGCTTGTCCCGCTGTCGTGGCCAGCTCAGCCCAACCCTGAGCTGTGGCATCTCCCCGGGGGCTGCCCCGAGTCCCTCCCCACCCTCTCGCGGGCACAGCCATGGGAAGGGTGGCAAACGCCCTTGGATGAGGCGGCGACAGCGGCAGCCCGGGGACGCCGCGGTGTCGCCAGGAGCGGTGCAGTGACCGCCCCCAGCCCTGCGCTGTCGGAATTCCCCCGCCAGCCCCTGGAAACGCTCCTTTCATCCCAGCCTTGATTTCCGCTGCCTCCGAGCCCCCCCCCCCCCCCCCTCGCAGCCCCCCACCATTATTCGCGGCCCTTTCATCCACGCAGCCCTTTCATGCCGAGCTTTGGCAATTCCCGCAGCCCCGCCCCGCCCCGCCCGGCCCCGCGGGGCTTTGGGGCGGCTGGAAATGACCTCAGCCGCGTTTTGCTGAGAAAATGTCATTTTTGGGGGGTGACTTCAGCCCCAAACGCTGCCTTTGCTGCCCTACAGGGTGTGGGAGCAGGTCTGGAATCCTGGAATCCGGGAGGAGATGAATTGTCCTGGAGGATGAGGGGATGCTGGAGGGGTTGGAGCACTGTGGGTTGTCCTGTGGGTTTATATCCACTGATCCAGGCTTTCCTGGGATAATCCCAAGGGATTACCCAGCCTGGACCCTTCTCCTGCTGGTCCTGGGGGAAATTGGTGCTTCCCACTGCTGCATCCCGGGGTTTGGGGCTGCAACCATCGCCAAAGGACAGGTGCAGGGACTTTCAGCCATGGGAATTGGGCATTCCCGAAGATTTTTCATGGGAATGCTGGGGTGGGTGACGTGTCTGAGCCTCTCTGGGTCACCCCAGGCTTGGATCTCCCCTCACCCGGGGGCTGCTTTGGGATCCACATCCCCCCAAGCAGCGGCAGCGCCCCGAGAAAGGGGGAAAAGGGGAATTTTGGGGTCGGAGCAGCCGTGAGCCGGCTGGGGGAGCAGAGCGAGCGGCTCCAGCGCCACTCCCGGGAGGATTTCCCGGCAGAGCGGAGCTGTGGGCGCTCCCCTGGCCCCGGGGCCCTGAGTCACCCCCGGCACCGGCTCCTGCCCGGGCTTGTGCCGGGAATCCGGGCTCCAGCGAGCCCTTTTTTGGGTTTGGGAGCGCGGCGGGAGGAGCGGGCTCGGGGAGACGCGGGGGTGACCCCAGGGACAGCCCGCGGCCAAAGCCACCACTGGTGTCGGGAATGCGGCGTGGGGATGGGGCTGGATCCCGCTGGAGCGTCCCAGAACCGCTGGGAAGGGCATGGAGGGAGGGCCACGGGCAGAACTCATTAACCGGTGGCTGATTAACCGGTGGCTCATTAGCCGGTGGCTCTTAATGACGCCCAGAGCAGCTCAGGGATGCCCCTGGAGCTCTGGAATTTGGGTGTCACCTCCCCTCTGGCCGCGGCCGAGCTCCTTCTTTGAAAACCTGGGATTGTTCCTTCCTGTCGGAATCTCCCCGGGTCGGTTTTCCCTTCTCGGGTTTTGTGTCGGAGCCCTTCTTTGTGCGTCTGACACATCGTGGGCGCAGCGCCAGGGATATTTCTGAGACATTTTGTCAGAACTTTGAGTGCCGGAACAATTAACACAACAAAGCTGAGGTGTTTCTTTGCCTCTGATTCTTTCAAAGTGTTTTTTTTCTGGTTATTTTTTCTTTTTAGTTTTTTTTTAAGGGTGCCTCCACAACCACCTGTTTGATTGCTGGATTTCTTTGAAGATCTGAAGGAGAGAAATCCCCACATGAAAGTCCTCCCGTGTTCAATGGCAGCCTGGAGCGGCCCGAAAAGGGGGAGAAAGCGGCGCCCAGAGACTTTGATCCCATTTTTCTGGAGCACAAGGAATGGCTGGGTCACACCTGAGCCAAAAATGCAACCTCAGACCGCACTGGGGACCTGGCTGGCCGAGCACTGGTGGCCACTCCGAAGCTCCTGTGCCCTCCTGGAGCTGTGGTGATGTTTTTTGGGCTGCTCTAAGGTTTCTCCAAGCAGGACAGCTCTGCCCATGCCATGCCAGAACCTCTGGGATGTGCAGGAATGGGACAGGGGGGATCCGGCGCTGCCGGAGCCACATTTGTGTCTGTGGGACCACCAGGACATCTCCTGTCCTTCCCATCCCTAGCAGGATCCATCCCATCGTGCCTGCCATGAGCTGATGGGAGCCACAAACTGTAAAATCATGGAATATCCTGAGCTGGAAGGAGCCACAGGGACCATGGAGTTCACTCCTGAGCACAGCCCCTCATCCCGACCCTTCGGCCGCTCCCAGGGCACTCCGGGCTCGCAAAAGCCGCCAGCTCTCGTCCCTCGGGCACCTCTGGGGAGCAGCCCTGGCAGCGCGGTCACTCAGGTGGCACTGTGGGTCCCCAGGGGTTGTGACACCTCCTGTCACCACCGCGTCACCACCATGGCATCACCGCCATGGCACCATCGCCATGGCACCACCGTGATGGCATCACTGTGATGGCATCACTGCCATGGCATCAGTGTGATGGCATCACCATGATGGCATCACCATGATGACATCACCGCCATGGCACCACCGTGATGGCATCATCGCCATGGCATCACCGTGGTGACATCACTGCCATGGCATCACCGTGATGGCATCACCACCATGGCATCACCATGATGGCATCACTGCCATGGCATCACCGTGATGGCATCACTGCCATGGCATCACCGTGGTGACATCACCACCATGGCATCACTGTGATGGCACCACCGTGATGGCATCATCGCCATGGCATCACTGCCATGGCATCACCGCCATGGCATCACCGTGGTGACATCACTGCCATGGCATCACTGTGGTGACATCACCGCCATGGCATCACCGTGGTGACATCACTGCCATGGCATCACCATGATGGCATCACTGCCATGGCATCAGTGTGATGGCATCACTGTGATGGCATCACTACCATGGCACCACCGTGATGGTTTCACTGCCATGGCATCACTGTGATGGCATCACCATGATGGCATCACCGCCATGGCATTACCACGATGGCATCACTGCCATGGCATCACCACGATGGCATCACCACCATGGCATCACCACCACGGCATCTCCGCGCTGCCCAGGCCGGCACCCCCAGGGCTCCGTGTGCGGGGAAACCCAAGGGGACCCCAACACCGCGACCCTCCTGTCTGGGGCTGCCCGGGGGTGGGCACGGGGCTGCTGCCAGCCTGCCCGGGGGGCAGGGGGCTCCAGAACCTCTGCCCAGAGCCGCTTCTCCCTCATGGGAAGCCTCCACGGCCGTGGCAGCGCTCCTGCCGTGTCTCACACGGGAAGGGAGCGCGGCACCGCCGGCAGCTGCAGGCGAGGGCGACTTTCCCAGCGGATCTGCCTGCCTGGGAACGCAGAGCAGCAGCCAGACAGGTTTCTGGAAAGGGCCGGGCCTGGTGGATCCCAAATTCGGGTCGCTGGTGCCCAGCCAAGCCCGCCTGGCAGCCCTGACCATCCCGTGAGGCATCTCCAGGCACCTGAGTGCCCGCAGGACCCCGGCTTGTGCAGCTGGAAATGGGGAATGGTGACCCCCAGCTCCCCGAGGGGCTGGGGCTGCTCCCCGAGGGGTCGGGGCTGCTGCTCAAGGGGTCGGGGCTGCTCCCCGAGGGTCTGGGGCTGCTCCCCGAGGGGCCGGGGCTGCTCCCCGAGGGTCTGGGGCTCCCCGAGGGGTCGGGGCTGCTCCCCGAGGGTCTGGGGCTGCTCCCCGAGGGGTCGGGGCTGCTCCCCGAGGGCCTGGGGCTCCCCGAGGGTCTGGGGCTGCTCCCCGAGGGGTCGGGGCTGCTCCCCGCGGGCCTGGGCTCCTCCCCGGGGGTCTGGGGCTGCTCCCCAAGGGGTCGGGGCTGCTCCCCGAGGGGCCGGGGCTGCTCCCCGCTCTCCCCGCTCTCCCATCCCGGGCTGGGACATCGCTGCCGCGGCAGGAGCAGGTTTGGATCGCGCTGGGAATTCCCTGCAGCGGTGCTGAGAACCGGACTGGGCTCCCGCCGCGCCTGCTTTTGCAAGCAGCACCCGGGGGAAGCGGTTCAGCCGGCTCCGGCGGGGAGGAGCGGGCTGGCAGCCTGGCACGGCGACAGCATCTGGGTGTGCCACCTCCCTGCCGAGCCGGTGGCAGCCCCGCGCTCGCCGGGCGGTCGGGCCAGCGGGGCCGGTTCGCCGCGTCCCCGGGCAGCCCCGCCGGCCTCCCGTGCCTGCTTTGCACGCGTGGGAAGCGCTTGGGAAGGGAGCGGGGCGTAATTCCCATGGGACAGCGATCCCACCGGGCATTGCCGGGGCTGCGAGGTGCAGGGCGCCGTGCTGAGGTGGGCGCGGAGAGCTTGGAGGGACAAGGTCGGATCTCTGCTCGCTGTGACAGCGACAGCACCCGGGGAAGGGCTGGAGCTGGGCCACGCAGGGGTAGGGTGGGTTTTAGGGAAAGGTTCTTCCCGCAGAGGTGGCACTGAAAAGGCTCCCCAGGGAATGGTGACTGTTCCAAACCTTCCAGAGCTCCGGGAATGTTTGGAAAACGCTCCCAGAGATGCGCAGGGTGGAATTTTGGGATCGTTCTGCACAGGGCCGGCAGCTGGATCAGTGATCCTGGTGGGTTCTTCCAGCAGGAATATTCCAGCATCTCTCTTTTTTTTTATCTCGGTGTTTTCAACGCCAGAGCCTTAACTCTGATATTTGCGTTCCTGAGGAGAAATGGGAAGTTTGGATATTTGAGCTCATCTCGGGGATGCACAGGGCGGGGGTTCGGCTTCCGCCAAATCGACCCGCGAGTGCCGCCAGCCCTCGGGGAGCCCCGCGATCAATGATTTCTCTCATCTTATCTCCCTGTCTCTCTGCTGCTTTCCCTTGTGCGCCCTCCCCTCGCTGCCTCCCCCTCCTTTGCAGCCAGCCCCGCTTCCCCTCCAGCCCCGGCTTTGATCGCGGGAAGCAGCAATTGATCCTCCTTATCTTTACTGTGGGACAGACATTCCCGGCACTGCCCTTAATTAAATTCCTCCTCATTTTCCTCCACGAGCCTCTCCCCCCCTCCGCAAACCCAGGCGGGGATTTGTTTTTAAAGCTGCAATTAAAGGATGGGATTGGCCACGAGTGGCGAGCTTGGGGCTGCGGGGGCCACGCGAGCTCAAGGGGCTTCTGGGCACCCTGTGGGGTTGGCACTGGTCACAGTGGCATTGATGCTGGCCACATGCTGGACGTGGTGGCACCGGCGCTGGTCACAGCGGCACGGGGATGGCCCACAGTGGAACAGGCACTGGCCATGGTGGCACTGGCAGTGGGCATTGGCACCAGTCATGGTGGCCACAGTGGCCCACGGGAGCCAGGCACTGACTGTGGTGGCACTGGCACTGGTCACAGCGACATGGGGGTGGCCCACAGTGGCACAGGCACCGGCCATGGTGGCATTGGCACTGGCTACTGTGGAACTGGCACCTGCCATGGTGGCCTTGTCACTGGTCACAGCGACATGGGGAGGGCTCACTGTAGCCCAAGCACTGACTGTGGTGGCACAGGCACAAATCGTGGTGGCACTGGCCCTGGTCGTGGTGGCCTTGGCACTTGCCATAGGTGCCATTTGCACCTGCCACGTCAGAGTGACATGGGGGTGGCCCACAGTGGCACAGGCACTGGCCAGGGTGGCACAGGCACAACTCGTGGTGGCACTGGCATTGGTCACAGCAACATGGGGATGGCCCACAGTGGCACAGACACCTGCCATGGTGGCCCTGGCCACTCCAGGTGAGCCACGGTGCTGTGGCTCTGGCCACTTTGAGCTTTTCCGCTCGGAAATGTCTCCCGCAGACGCTGACCCGCAGGGCAGGGAACATTTTTCATGTGGAACAGCCCGAATTCCCCCGGAGACAGCGCAGGAATGCGAGGCATGTTATCCTTGGTACCAGCTCTCACTTCTTACGGCCTAAGCTCGGCCACGCCGCCGGGGGGAGGGGACAGCCGGGGACCGCCGTGTCCCCAGTGATGGTTGCCAACATTCCCCCTCCCCAATCCCTTCTTCCTCCTCCTCCTCCTCCTCCTCGGGAGCACTGCCCAGCGCTGTGCCCAGGTGGGGTGAGGGTCTCCGTGCCCAGGGGATGCAGGTGAGCCCCTCTGGGTCCCTCCTGCTCCTGGGCACGCAGGGACATCCCCGGGGGGACAGCACGGGGATATTTCGGGGGTTCCACCAGCAGCGGGGACATCATTTTATCATGCAGGGCTCGTGCAGCTGGAAACCAGGAACACAACGGCGGGAGAGAAATGAGCTCCTCGCTTTGTCTGCGTTTGTGTCACCGACACAATTTACAGTTCTTACTTCTTGCGGTGACACGGGACAGGGCACGGGGACAGCGCTGGCCCCACCCTGCAGGACCTGGGCACCCCGGGGCACCCTTGGGACGCGGCAAACCAGCCCCAAACAGGGGACAGAGGGACATCCTGCGGTGCCACCCCGGTGCCTCTCGCCCCCACAGCCCGCCAGGCTCTCCCCAGGTGTCCCCAGCGAGCTCTGTCCCCGCTGGGTGCCCCAATCTCTGCATGTGCCACACCAAGGAGTGGCTGAACGCCTGCCCCACGAGGGTCCCCGTGCCCGGTGCGACATTCCCCGTCCCTCCCGCTTATCCCGCTGCGGCCGGGAGCGCAGCTGCGGCTCTTACATAAAACGCAATTAGCAGCGGGCAGGGAGGCCTGAATGGAATTAAGGAATTCCTGCCGGGCTGACGTCAAAGCTTCACCTCTCCCGCACAAAGGGGGCCCTTGTGAGCCCCCCCTGACCCCGCCGGGACAAGGCGAGTCCTCAGGGAGCCCCGCGCCGCGCATGCCATGCGGGAATTGTCCCCGCCGCCAGCGCCAGCGCCACCAGAGCTCCCTGCGCGGGGTGCGCTGGCCCGCAGCTCCCCCTTGCTGGCCGTGGCACGGTGCCAGTGGCCCCCTGGGCCAGCTGCTCGCCCATGACGGTGGTGGGCTCGAGGGGCAGCGGGGAGGTCACAAGAGTGGACAGCCGGACGTGGGGACAGGCAGGGCCATGAGCAAGAGATCCCAAAATTCCCACTGGGATGGGATCGCCCCGGCTGGAGGAGCTCTTCTGGCTGCCCCAACACTGGGGCCTCCTCCGGCTGCTGCCAGCGAGGTCACAGGGGCTGGGCAGCGCCAGGCCGTGCTGTGAATGTCCCCAGCTGTCACAGGCGGTGAGCGGGGGTGGCAGGGCTCACACCTGTGGCACTCCTGCCCCAAAACTCCCTCCACTCCACGGCGAGGGTGCGGCAGCACGAGGGGCACGAACAGTTTTAGCTGGAGAGGGTCGGTTCAGGTGGGATATTGGGAAGGAGTTTCCTAAAGGGAGGGTGGTGAGGCCCTGGAATGGGTTACCCAGAGAAGCTGTGGCTGCCCCAGGGGAGTGTTCAAAGCCAGGTTATGGGGCCTGGAGCAGCCTGGCATAGCAGGTGTCCCTGTCCGTGGCAGGCGGTGGCACTGGATGGGCTTTAAGCTCCTTTCCAACCCAAACCATCCTGTGACGTCATCATTGCTGATGTTGTGCTGCGGGCAGGAAGGGGTTAATGCGCTAATTGGGGTGAGTGACCCCACCCCGGGCCCTGCCCCCGCCCCTGCTCCTGCCCCTGCCCCTGCCCGGCCTTACGGGAAGAGGCTCGGGAGCGGCTCCGGGATCCGCGGCGGGGACCGGGGGCCCCCCTGCGGCCGCGGCGCGGCATTCCCTTCCCGGAGAATCTCCTTCCCGGAGCATTCCCTTCCCGGAGAATCCCCTTCCCGGAGCATTCCCTTCCCGGAGAATCTCCTTCCCGGAGCATTCCCTTCCCGGAGAATCTCCTTCCCGGAGCATTCCCTTCCCGGAGAATCCCCTTCCCGGAGCATTCCCTTCCCGGAGAATCTCCTTCCCAGAGCATTCCCTTCCCGGAGAATCCCCTTCCCGGAGCATTCCCTTCCCGGAGCATTCCCTTCCCAGAGCATTCCCTTCCCGGAGCATTCCCTTCCCAGAGCATTCCCTTCCCAGAGCATTCCCTTCCCGGAGCATTCCCTTCCCAGAGAATCTCCTTCCCAGAGCATTCCCTTCGCGGAGAATCCCCTTCCCGGAGCATTCCTTTCCCGGAGAATCCCCTTCCCGGAGCATTCCCTTCCCAGAGAATTCCCTTCCCGCGGAATCCCCTTCCCAGAAAATCCCCTTCCCGGAGAATCCCCTTCTCCAGAGTATCCCCTTCTCAGAGCATTCCCCTCCCGGAGCATTCCCTTCCCAGAGAATCCCCCTCCCGCGGAATCCCCTTCCCAGAAAATCCCCTTCCTGGAGTATCCCCTTCCCGGAGAATCCTCTTCCCAGAGAATCCTCTTCTCCAGAACATCCCCTTCTCAGAGAATCCCCTTCCCAGAGAATCCCTTTCTCAGAGCATCCCCTTCCTGTGGAATTCCTTTCCCAGAGCAGCCCCAGCCCAGCCGGCGGCTCGGAACCACCAGCTCTGAGGTTTCTTCCCCCATCTCCTCCCTCCCTGGGGCTCGCAGGGCTGGGGCGGCTGCACCGATCTGGGCTCAGGCAGGGGATGGAGCCGAGTTCGGGGAATTTCGGAATTTTCATTACTCACGGATTTGTTCCCTTCAGGGCTGACCTGGTGCAGGATGCACCTGGCTGGGAAGAGCCAGAGGAGGGAATTCTGCTGGACCTGAGGCTGGGACAGATTCCCCAGCTCTGGGCAAGCCCCCCCTTGCTCAGGTGACCACTGACTGACCATTCCCTCCGGAGGGGACGTGCCCTGGGTGTCACCTGCAGCCCTGGAGCTCCAGGGAGCCTCCACAAAGCTCTGTCCTGTCCCCACCTGTGCATCCCACCTGGGCATGGCCCTGGAGCTCCAGGGAGCCTCCACAAAGCTCTGTCCTGTCCCCGCCTGTGCATCCCACCTGGGCACGGCCCTGTTCCTGCCCTGGAGCTCGGCTGAGCCTTACCTTTGATATCAAACCTTTATCCCCTCCCAGCTGTGATGCTCAAGGGAGGATGCAGGGACCCCGACGTGAGGCCACAGCAGGGCTTGGCTCGGCCCTGGGAGCATGGAGGAGGTGGCAGAGGGACCCTCAACTCTCCCAAATGCCCTGTGCCAGTCCTGGGAATCACCACTGGAAATGTTTAGGGCCAAATTCTCTCCTGAGGCCCAAGTGGTTTAGGGTTTCAAAGTGAGTGGAGCAGCTGCTGTTCGACCAGAGGAGGCCCTGACTGTGCAGGTATTTTATATATATATTTATATATATATGTGTGTGTATAGATATATTACATAAATATATAGGTATGAAATAATTTAAGAACCATCCGAGACAGCATGCTGTGCTCTGGGGTGGGGCTGGAGGGACGCTGCTGCCCCTCCTCCCGCTGCCCCACCAGCTTTGATTCACAAATGGAAACAGAGTCTGGAATTAAATTAAAAACCGCACACACGCACACACACACGACACGGGGCAGAGGCCGGACCAGTCCAGGTGTCCCTGAAGAGATCGGATCAACTAAAGCCAGAGAGTTGGGAAGTCAGGAAATGAAACCAGCGCAGGGGGTGTGGTTCGTGCCGGTGCCGACTGCCCTGGCTGTGCCCAGCCCCTGTGGGGACACCGGGGCGGTGTCACAGCCCTGCTGTGCGGCCGGGCTGTGGCAGAGGCTGGTGGGACGCGTGTGTCCTGCTGTGTTTGTCGTGGCCCTGCTGCCTCCATCTCCACCTGCTTTGCTTTTTGTCACCTTGGTTGTCAAGGCCGAAAGGGAGAATCCTGCCCCGATGAACCCCTCTCCTCTCCCTGCTGGAAGTTCTCCCAGAGCCAGGTTTGGTCCAGCTCAATCCTTCCCACCAACTGAAGACCCCCACAGAAGATCTCCTTCCCGGGGACTTCAGGATGACCTTTAAAAAAACCTCCCAAAACCCCTTAGAAAAAGCCAGAAATCACCGGTGCCTTCCAAAACTCCTCCTTGCTCCCCATCCCACCCTTCCCAACCATCCCAGAGGGATCCCAGATCCAAGTGACTGCCGTGGATGGCCGGCAAAGCAGCCGAACCGAGCGTGTGGAGAAGGCTTTGGACCCTCATCCCCGTGTCCCTCTCCTCGTCGGGAAACGAAAAACCCCCGGGCTGGCGGATCAGCTGGGGAGCAGGACGTGCTCCAGGAAGTAGCTGATGGAGTCCCAGTGCTTCCAGAGGAAGAAGAGGAAGAGGACGAGCAGGGCGGTGCTGAGGATGCGCATGCGGGTCTTCATGAGCGGCGTGATGAAGTTGGCGATGGTGGAGACGAAGACGAGCAGCACGGCCATGAGGGCCAGGATGACGTTGATGAACTTGCCCAGCAGCGCCCGGGCGTTGGCGTTCTCCACCCCCTCCAGCTGCACCACCTGCTGCTGCTGCTGCTGCAGCTCCAGCTTGGTCACCCGCGTCAGGCACGACTCCACGGCCTCCTGCCGGGGGACAGCGGTGGCGGCGGCTCCAGGGCTGTCCCCCGAGGGATTCGGTGCCTCCCCGGTGACGCCGGGGTTGGCTGCCGGGGGGTTTTGTTCTGCCCGGGGGCTGGGGGGTGGCTCCAAGGGGACGTGGGGACTGTGCTGGCCCACACGTGGCTTGTCACAGCCCGGTGTTGTGGCCGCGCGGCCGGAGCAGAGCAGGGGACTCGCCGTGTCGTGGCGTGGGAGTGACAGGACAAGGGGGAATGGAGGGCAGGGACAGCGGGGATCTTGGGAAGGAATTCCTCCCTGTGAGGGTGGGGAGGCGCTGGGATGGAATTCCCAGAGAAGCTGTGGCTGCTCCCTCCCTGGAGCGCCCTGGGACAGTGGAAGGTGTCCCTGCCCTGCCATGGGTGATTTTTAATGTTCCCTCCAACCCACACCACTCTGGGATTCCCTGGTTTTGGGGACATGGTTTAGTCACCTGCCTCTTGCTGTGACAGCACCACAGGGAGAACCTCACCTGGAGGGTGCTGGGAGAAGGGATCCCACTGCCCCACCCTCCTTCCCAGCCCAGGGCCTCTCCCTCACCCCGTGGCTGGAGGGAGCAGAGGGGAGCCGAGCCCTCCCACAGCCCTACCTGGATGTCCCGTGCCCTCTCGTAGGACTGGTAGGCCACCTTCTCCTCCATGCTGGCCAGCTCCTGCTTCAGGTTGGTCATCTCGTTCTGGTGCAGCTCCGTCAGGTCGTTCAGCTGCTCCTCCAGGCGCTCGTACCTGCGCAGGGCAGCTGGGCTGGGACGTGTCCCCGAGACCCCCCCCGGCACTGGGGGCACCCCCCAGCCCCTCCCACCCTCCCCTGGTTGTGCGAAAACACCTCAAGATCCTCCGTGGGTGTCTGGCGGTGAGGAGGGCCGCAGCACCCCGTGCCCCTTGGCTGGACAAGCCCAGGAGGGCAGCTTGTGGTCCCCAAAGAGCCACCCCGGGTGACACCTCCCCTGCCACCCGCCCGTCCCTACCTGTAGCGCTCCTCCTGCAAGCACTGGGTCATGTAGGTGTAATCCCGCTGCAGCTGGGCCTTCAGGTCCTCCATGGAGTCCTCCAGGTGGGACTGGCTGTCCTTGATCTCGCGCAGCTCCTCCAGGATGGTGTCGAAGTTGTTGTGGTGGCTGTCCAGCGTGTTGGACTTGGGGCTCCCCAGGCCGCCGGGCCCCGCCCCTGAGTTGCTGCCACCGGCGGAGCCCGAGGTGGCACTGGAGCACTCGTCATCGCTGCCGTACTTGGGGCTGGACACCAGCGTGGCGCTGCCGCTCAGCGCCCGGGAGGCCTCCTCGGGGTGCCCGTCGTCCAGCGTGTCCTTCAGGTGGGCGATGTTGTCGGCGCTGCCGAACTTGTTGCGGATCAGGCTGGCGAACTCCCGCGGCTTGGACACCACGGCCGTGTGGGTGGCCTGGGACAGCCCCGAGAGCCCCCCCTTGACCCCTTCCACCACGCCCCCGCTGAAGCCGCTGATGCTGGAGCGGACGTTGGCGCCCACGTCCTTCAGCCCTTGGTGCATGTCCCGGAAAACATCCTTGGGCTGGCGCGTGGGGCCGTTCTGCTCGATCTCCTTCAGCTTCTTGTGGTAGTGCTCCAACTTCTTGTGCAGCTGCGCGATGGTCTGGGCCGACTTCTGGTTCTTCTTCTCGAACACCTGCTTGATGCGCGACGCCTGCTGCTTGTCGGCGTTGTTGGCCAGCTTCAGGTACTCGGCCACGTTGTCATCGCGCGCCTCCTGCTCGATCTTGATCTGCTCCGTGATCTTGAGGATCTTCTGGTGCAGGTGCTCGATGGCGGCTTTGGTGCGGTGAGGGTCGGGGGTGCCATCGGGCACGTCCAGGCACACGGGGCCGTCGGCGTCGCCGTGCCCGGCGCCCGCGGGCAGGTTCAGGGTGGTCACGTCGCCCTTGTCCAGCTGGCGGGGAAGGAAAAGGAAGGGGATGCTCAGGGGAGGGAGGAAAAACCCCAGAAGTGGGAGGGGACAGGAGGGAACCGGGCTCGGCATGCACGGAAGGGGCGAGAACTGGGCAGGAGAACAATTAACTGGAGAAGCTGGGGGAGTTTTCCGGTCGGTTGGAGATTTCCCAGCCACGCCAGCACTGCTGGAATCCCAGGGACACACCAGGTGACCCCAGGGACACACCAATCGATCCAGGAGCACACCAGTTGATCCCAGGACACACCAGTTGATCCCAGGAACATCCCAGTGGATCCCAGGAACATCCCAGCTGATCCCAGGAACATCCCAGCTGATCCCAGGACACACCAGTCGATCCCAGGATGCACCCCAGTGGATCCCAGGAGGACCCCAGTGGATCCCAGGAACACCCCAGTGGATCTCAGGAACACCCCAGTCAATCCCAGGACACACCAGATGACCCCACAACACCCCAGTTGGTCCCAGGAACACCCCAGTCAATCCCAGAACACACCAGTCAATCCCAGGACACCCCAGAACACACCAGTTGATCTCAGGAACACCCCAGTGGATCCCAGGAACACACCAGTGGATCCCAGGACACACCAGTCCATCCCAGGACACACCAGTCCATCCCAGAACACACCAGTCAATCCCAGGACACACCAGTCCATCCCAGGAACACCCCAGTCCATCCCAGGACACACCAGTCAATCCCAGGAACACACCAGTTGGTCCCAGAACACACCAGTTGATGCCAGGAACACACCAGTCCATCCCAGGACACCCCAATTGGTCCCAGGACACACCAGTCGATCCCAGGACACACCAGTCCATCCCAGAACACCCCAGTCCATCCCAGGAACACACCAGTCCATCCCAGAACACCCCAGTCCATCCCAGAACACACCAGTTGATCCCAGGACACACCAGTTGGTCCCAGGACACACCAGTCCATCCCAGGAACACACCAGTCCATCCCAGGACACCCCAGTCCATCCCAGAACACCCCAGTCGATGCCAGGACACCCCAGTTCATCCCAGGAACACACCAGTCCATCCCAGAACACCCCAGTCCATCCCAGGAACACACCAGTCCATCCCAGGAACACACCAGTCCATCCCAGAACACACCAGTTGACCCCAGGACACACCAGTTAAAGAGCACAGCAGCCAGCTGGGGTTCAGGGCTGGATTCTCCCAGTGGAATTTGCCAAGGAGCAGCCACTGGCTCTGCCCTTCCACCCTCACCTTGTGCACAGATGGGATTCCTCCAGCCAGGCAGGAAAAGGGAGTGAGGAGAACCAGGATTCATCATCCAACCTCTCCCCAGGCCAGCACAGAGCACAGGGACTGAGCAGCCCCGAGGAATTTCAGTCCCACTTTCAGCCAGGACACACCCCAGAGCTGTCCAGCCCAAGAGGAACTGCCCTAATCCCAGTTTTTGGGAGGCTGGGGACAGCTCCTGCTGCCAGAGCTGCAGGTGCAGGCACTCCTCTGCTTTTCCTGCTCACCTGGCAGTGCCAAGCTCCTCTTGCAAACACCAGCTGCCACCGCAGGAAATTCGGACAAATGCCAAAATTCCTTTTTACAGATGGCCAAACTGGAGCTTTGGGAGAGGGAATCACTCGCCTGAAGCCACGCTTGCAGAGCCTGGACTGCAACCCAGGCCCTGCCTCGTGCTCTCCAACCTGGACGTGCTGCTTGGCCAGTTGGGAAAAAATAAAATTAAAAAAAGAAACAAAAAACCCCCTAAATCTTCCCAGTTGCTGGGTTTTATATGCAGATTCTTATGCAAAACCTCCCTGGTTGTGTAAATGGCTCCTGGCTTCTAATTAAGAGCCGCTTGAAAGTTAAATACTCTTGGCAGACCTGAATAATTTCTCATTTGCATCCCACTTTCCCCGAATGACCCTTTAATAGGGATAAAGCTGCGGGATCATTGCTTGGGAGTGTGTTATCACCAGGAAATGCAGGGGGGAAGAGGGAGCAATGTTCTCTCAAGATGCTGCTTGGGAACAATCCCATCTGGAGCAGGGGCTTGGAAAAGCCAGAGCCCTCCTGTTATTCCCTTCCATCTCTTTTTTTTTTTTTTTTTTTTTTTTTCCCTGTTTTTCGTGTCCTGCTGGGAGTCTGGGGGTGTTGGGATTTCATCTCAGCTTCCCCCCAAGCTGCTCCCCACAGCTTTTCCTGTCTCCTCATTGCAGCAGTGATGCTGGGATGGAGCAAGGGCTGGAGGATGGGAGCAAAAGGGCGATCCCAGCTGGATTCACCCTGTCTGGAGTGGCAATTTTCTTAAAAATAAAAATAAAAAATGAAGTCATAACAAAACCTTGTGGTTTTCAGACCCCACTTCCAGGCTATTTTTAGGCTGGGCCCTCCACGGAGGGTTTTGCTTTGGTTTCTTATCACGAGGCAGAAATTAGAAACAGCAGGAAACAGACTTTTTGCCCAGATGTGCAACTCTCTGGACAGAAAAGGGAAAAAGTGACCGTGGCAAAGGAAAAGGCAGCTCTGGAGAGGCCCAAACGGGAAACACCCGCTGGGGAGCGGAGGGGAAAAGTTGCTCAAACTCTTTCCAAAGAGGGAGTTGCCCTCTGTGTTTTGGATTTTGGAGAAGGGAGGTTTAGATGGGATTTGGGGAAGGAATTCCTGGATGTGAGGGGGTGAGATGGAATTCCCAGAGAATCTGTGGCTGCCCCATCCCTAAAAGTGTCCAAGGCTGGGTTGGAGCAGCCTGGGATGGTGAAAGGCGTCCCTGCCCATGGCAGGGGTGGCACTGGACAGGTTTTATGGTCCCTCCTAACCCAGCCCATTCTGGAATTCCATGATTTATCCACGGGATTACATGTGGGATGGGTAGGGAAGAGCGCTGCCCCCTGCTCGCTGCCATCCCGGGGGAGGCACATCAGGTTATTGCTTTGAAAACAACCCCCCAAAAAAAGACAATGTGGATCCCTGGAGCATTAACAGGCCCTGCCTGCTAAATCCCAGCGACTGTGCAGGGGATTTAAGGGGGGGATTAGGAAAAGCCACACTTTCCCTACATGCAGCAAACCCGCTGGCAGGCACCAGATGAAAGGAAATTTATCCTGATGAAAACACTCTTTTCCAGAGCTTGTTTTCCAGGCTGGCTGGGAGGGCAGAGCTGATGTGGGATGCGGGAGGAATGCAGGACGAGGGGAGGGAAATTGTTCTTATCAGCAGAGCTGAGCCCAGCAGAGCTGAGATCTGCAAAAGGCTCGAGCTGAGCAAACTGCTCACGGGGCCACGGCCCGGCACAGTTATGCAATGCTGGGTTATTGGGTGCTGCACGCTGGGGACAGCTGGGACAGGTGGCAGGTGAGCAGCTCGGGGATGTCACCCCAGCTCAGAAATGTCACCCAGTTTAGGGATGTCACCCTAAATGTCACCCAGAAATGTCACCCAGTTTAGGGATGTCACCCCAGCTCAGAAATGTCACCCAGTTTAGGGATGTCACCCCAACTTGGGGACGTCCCTTCAGCTCAGGGATGTCACCCAGTTTGGGGATGTCCTCTCAGTTTGGGGCTGTCACCCCAGCTCAGATCTGTGTCCCCTAGGTCACAGCTGTCCCCTCTGCTCGGGGTTGTCACCCCAGCTCAGGGATGTCTCCTCAGCTCGAGGCTGTGTCCCGCAGCTCAGGGCTGTGTCCCCTAGGTCAGGGTTGTCACCCAGCTCAGGGATGTTCACCCAGCTCGGGGGTGTCCCCTCAGCTCGAGGCTGTGTCTCCCAGCTCAGAGCTGTGTCCCCACTGAGGGCTACGGCTCGAGGCTGTCCCCAAGCTCGGGGCTGTGTCCCAGAGTTGCATCCCCAGCTTGAGGTTGTCACCCTGACTCGGGGCTGTCCCCTCAGCTCAGAGCTGTCCCCCAGGCTCAGGGCCGTGTCCCCACCTCAGGGCCGTGGCTGTCCCAGCACATCCCCTCCTGGCTTTTACCCCGTTCTTCAGGAATTGCACAATTATTGCAAAGTTCAGAGCAGCATTCTGGAGGCGCTGACATCACCCCCAGAATTATTCTGTTTTCCGTGCCCTGCAGCCCACGGGACGCGCCGGGGATGAGCCCTGGCTGTGTCCAGCCCAAGAGAGAACCTTCCCTCCAAACTATCACCGTGATTCCTGCCTGGAATCCATCCCGGGGACAAAACAGCCCTGGGAAGGACCATGTGCACCTTCCAGCAGGGAAAAAACAAGAACAAATCCAGGGCAGATCCAGGGAGCTGCTGCCCTGATCCCTCAGCTCTGCAGCACAAGTGTCACCATGCCTGGGGCACTTGGTGGCCCTGGAATGCCACCAGGGAGAGGCCACGGCCAGCACAGAAATGCAGGATGTGGGGAGGGGGATTTCGGGGCAGTTATTTCATGTGGCTCCCGTTCCTCAGAGCACTTTTCCAGCACAGCATCCCCTGAGCTGGTCCCTGCCCGGTGTCACTGGGGACACCCCGAGTGTCCTGTCCCCGTCCCCACACGGGCTCCCAGCCCTGTGTCTCGTGGAGCTGAGCTGTTATTCCCACCAGACCCAGCCCAGGTGTTGAAAATAGCAGCAGGAGCCCTGAGTCACAATTCCCAGCCTCCCTCCGAGCCCTCAGCAGCGCCCGGGGCCGGCAGCGCCGTGTCCCCCTCTGTGCCACCCCTGGATGGGCACAACGGGCTGGCAGCAGCTCCCTGCACTCATTCCCCAGCCTGACAATAATTTTCCTTACATAATGCAGGGATTAACGTTCAGGCTTCCAGCTGCAGCAGTTTCCCACCCGGCACGGGTGGCGCTGGGGGGGGTTTCACCCTCTGGTTGAGGGTTCCCTGAGGAACGGAGGCACCGAAAACCCCCGTGGGTCTCTCTGCCCATCACCATCCTCCCCCCATCATCTTACCCGAACCCCAAAAGCTGCCAGGACCTACCTCCATGGCGGGCAGGGCTGGGGTGCCCCAGGGCTAGTTGGCGTGGGCTGCCCGGCCGTGTCCCCGCGGTGTCCCCAAGGCTGGCAGCGCTGCCCGGGCAGTGCCGGCTGCCATGGCAGGATTCCCGGCTAGGGAAGGCGGCAGCGGATGGCAGCGAGGTTTTGGGGGAGCAGCAGGGAGGGAGGAGGAGGAGAAGCCTCTCGTAGACCCCGTCAGGGCTGGCTCAGGGCTGGCCCCGCGTCCCCGGAGCGGTCCCGGAGCGGTGCCGGAGCGCTCCCCGCGGTTCCCGGCGCGCAGGGACGGAGGCGCTCGCTCCGGCGGGATTGCCGACTCAGGAAATCTGCCCGAGCTGTTTACAGCTCCCAGCGAGCCGAGCTTTCAGGGCTGTAATGCAAAACCCCTCCTCGTCCCCGTGCCGGGATATTCACACGCCTCCAGCCCCATACGCTGCCTGTGCCCTGACGCAGGAGGTCGGGACGGGCTCTTGTCATCCGCCGTGTCACAGAGCGGGACAGAAAAGCCTGGGAAGGGCGGGACGAGGCATCAGAAAGGAAAAATGCGAGGGGAAACAGTCGGGAAAAAAAAAATCCTGTCACTGAGCAAGGAGCTGGGCGGCCTGAGGGAGTTAAAAAGCGAACGAGCCACCCGTGCCAGCACCAGGAGGAGTCTTGGACCAAGAACTGGATCTGTCCCTGTCACCCCATGAGAGTGGGGGTGGCACTGACCCCGTTCTGCCACGGGAGAACACACCCGGCACAGAAAACACACCCAGCCACTGCCCAGCCAGCGGTGTGGGGATTCACAGCGGCTGCCGAGGTGTGAAACAGGACAGATGGAAAAAGGAGGCACACGTGGAAAAAGGAGGGACAGCCCTGAGCAGGCTCAGCTGCGTTGCTGCCAGGCCAGTGGAGCTGGGGAGGCACCAGGAGAGCTGAGCTCGAGTGTTGGGCTCAGCCCAAAGCCGTGGGGCTGCACCGAGCAGGGCAGGGGGATCTGAGCGATTCGGGGAAGCCGAAAGCAAACCCAGAGCCTTGTGCTGAGCCACAGTAAAGCCCTCAGCGTGTCCCAAACCTCAAACCCACCGTGGCCACGGCCTGCGGGCTGGCTGAGCCCGGCTCCTTTGCTGCTCTCTGCTTCAGCCATTCCTCAAAAACCCCAGCAGCAGCTCAGGAAGGGTTTGCAGGCACCCTTTGAACGGCTCAGGGCAGAGCCATGAGCTGAGCGTGCCCCGGACCCGCGGGAATGGGGCAGCCTGGGCTGCCCCACACTGAGCCCCGCTCGGCCTGGCGCTGTCCCCACACCCGTGGCAGTGCCAGCCTGGCACTTTGGGTGCGGGGCTGCACCCCGAGCTGCGCTGCCTTCAGCCCCCCCGGCACTGCCCGGCCCTCCTGGGGCAGCGCTGGTGCCTGTGCCCGCTGTGCCCACCCCCAGGAGGGACAGAAGGCAGAGCTGGAGCAGCCCGGCATGGCCCAGCCCACGCTGTGAAGCTGCCAAGCACCAAAATCCTCGTCCCCTGCCAGCCCCAGCTCCCTCCCGATCCCCACAGGCACAGGGAAACGCAGATTCCCTGGAAATTCCGCCCAAAACGCAGCCGTGCCTACCGTGCGGCGCTCAGCAGTGCCAGGGCAGGGCGAGGATGCGGCAGAGTTTCCCGAGGGTGCCACACGGAGCGGCGGGGACCGGGCGGTGACACCGCAGAGCTGTCCCCGGGACCGGGCGGTGACACCGCAGAGCTGTCCCCGGGGCTGGGCGGTGACACTGCAGAGCTGTCCCCGGGGCTGGGCGGTGACACCGCAGAGCTGTCCCCGGGGCTGGGGGGTGACACCGCAGAGCTGTCCCCGGGGCTGGGGGGTGACACCGCAGAGCTGTCCCCGGGACCGGGCGGTGACACCGCAGAGCTGTCCCCGGGGGTGGCAGCGGCAGCACCCGGGGCTCCTCTCCTGCCGGGTGGGCAGGCGCTGCTCCTGGCCCATCCCTGGGTGCCAGGGGGGGATGGGGCAGCCCGGTCCAGCCCCGGGCCGTGGGTGCCTCTGGCGTGACCAGGGCTGGTCAGCTCGGTTCTGGTATCTGCCATAGCATCACTTCTGCTTTTAGCACAGCGGGCAGAGGT
This sequence comes from Vidua chalybeata, assembly GCF_026979565.1. Taxonomy (NCBI): domain Eukaryota; kingdom Metazoa; phylum Chordata; class Aves; order Passeriformes; family Viduidae; genus Vidua; species Vidua chalybeata. The sequence goes on from NC_071553.1 coordinate 3,854,950, forward strand.
CACTTCCCATGGCTCTTGTGCTGTCTCAGCAGGGCAGGAGAATCCGGCAGCTGCACAGGAGCCGGTGGAAAGCACCCTTCCTGCTTGCCAGTTCCCTCTTGAAGGTGCTGGGGCTGGCCCTAGAGCCCTTCTGCTTCCCCTCCGTGGTTTTTGGGGCTGGGAAGTGAGTGGTTCACCCATCCTAGGGGGAACCACGATGTCCCCCACAGCCCCTGGCAGCTCAGAGCCCCCCACAAACCCTATTCCAGGCCTTGGGAAAAGAGGGAGGAGCAGGAATTTCCCAGAGGAGGCTGATGGAGTGAGGACTTGATAAAGGTTGTGATGTTCAGGAGAGCCAGTGCAGGCAGGCTGCTGCAAGGAGCCCTGGAGAGCATTCCTGTGACTTCCCGAGGACCTGAGGTGCTGGATTCCCAGGAGAACACCTGCTCCCAGCTCCCCAGCACGGGGGAAAGGTTAAAAAATCCTTGCAAACCACAAAGAGCGTGGATGCAGGCCAGCCCAGCCGGGGCAGTGGGGCAGCATCTCCCCTCCCAGGGGCACAGACTCCCTCCCACAGCATGCAAAACCCCTCCTGGCATGGGAAAAACGGGAGTTCTGCGAGGGAATTACCCAAGAGGTTGGTGTCGCACTCCCCATCATCCTTCCCCCTGGCTGCTGTTTTTCAGGCCTGACTGAACGAGGCACATTTAGAAATAAATACTAGCTCCCATGCAAAGAAAACCCCCGGATTTTCCACAAAATCATGGCAGATTTGGTGTGTGCTGTGCTGGGCAGGGCAGGGTCCAGCTCCAAAGCCTTGGTCTGGGCACAGGGAGGGTCCCCTTGTGCTGCCACACGAATACGGGGCAGGTCTGGGGCTTGGGCTTGGCTTTGCCTGGGGCTGGGCTTAGCACAGAGACACAGGAATTAAAACCAGCAGGAAAACCCTCCTTGGGTCCCTGGGCTGGGAAAACTGCATATGGGTTATTGGGATGCTGATACAGGTGGAGATCTGCCAAACCCGCTGCTCCTTAGCACCCCACTCCCCAGTGGACTCGGTGTCTGGAGCAAGCGGCTTCTGGGCCTCCTCCTGCAGGTCCCACCCTGCTCCTCGCCCCTTATCCCTGCACATCCCAAATCCTCGCCTGGAATGGAGAGCAGGGACCGGGGGACACTCACAAAGACACCCAGCAGAGGATTTAGGAGCAGCGTCCTTGTGCCAGGGCAGGGTTTGGGAGGGCGGCTCCGGCAGAGCTGTGGGGAGCAGCCGGATCCTCTCCCTCCCCCAGGGCCGAGGAGCCCGAGGGGCAGAGGATTGGCAGGGGAGGCTCCAAGGAGGAGCAGCACAGGCTGGGGGGGAGCAGGAACAGGCTGGAGTGCCACGGGGCCGATCCCAATCCTCCAACTGTGCCAGAGAACAAACGGCACTGCTGGGCACTTCCCAAAAGGGAACAAAAAACAAACAAACAAACAGCCACCACTGCTCCCGGTCCCCATCACGGCTGGGACAGTGCCACCATCCCACGGGGCTCAGGGCACTCGAGGAGTGCAGTTGTACCGATGGGCAGATCCTGGGATTCTCCCTTGGGAATCCTGGGGTTTCCGTGCCCGGTGTTTCCTAATTGCACCCCACATCATCCGAGCTGGGACTGTCCCTTGTGCCCCGGGCTTGTAGGGACAGCTCTGAAGGGACAATTCAGCGAGCACCCCTCAAGGGTGAAGCCATTCAGGGCCCTGCCTACGCTTGGAGAATATTTGGAAAAATTCCCGCTGTTGTTTTTGCCGGAGGGAGTGACCCCGACGCAGCATTAACCCACCCAGCAGTTCAGCAGGGGTTGTGCAGCCAGGGGGGATTTTTGGGAGCTTCTGCACGGAGGATTTGAGGGGGAAGCAGGGAGAGGCCGAGCTACAACCCCAGCCAGCTGAGGAGCCACAAACAGGACCCTCATCCAGACTCCGGAGCCAAATCCTGCTCCCAGCCCAGAGCAGCAGGGGTGACCTGGAGAGATCACGGCATGGACACAAACCCTGCGCCCCAAATCCTGCCCTGCACCCTGGGCATCCACCCCCAAATCCCCCGGGATCGCGGCGCTGCCTGCCGGGAGCTGGAGCTGCTGGTGGGCTGCAATCAACAGCCATATGTCACCGAGGCTGAGGAACACGATGTCTTCATGAGGGGTGAATCAGTAGCAGAGTCTGATATTCTTCTCCTCCTGAATTAATTAAGCAGCAATCTCGGCTGTCTTTGTCTTTCCAGCTATTATCTGCTCGCTCCAAAGCGCTCATCCCAAGGGGAGCGCGGGAAGGAGCTCCCAGCACCAGCCCTGGCTCACAGACTCATCCCCCTGCCACACGTGGGGAGATGGAGGTGGGGAGTGGGAGCTCACCTGGACTCTCACACCCCCAGTTCCAGGTCAGGAACCCAAAAACCCCCCAAAATCCCCCAAACCCCTGGTATTTGTAGGGTCTCCGCACCTCGGTGCCCCCCAGCTCACCCCTTGGGATCCAGGTGCCAAAGGGATGTCCCAGGGGCTGGGGGGTGCAGGAGGGGCAGCTTTACACCCCCCTTCGGTTCCCTTTGGCTTGTTTCACCTCCTTCCCTGGGATTTTAATCCCTGGGAGGGAGGGGAGGATATGCCAGAAAATCCTCCCGAGGAGGTCCAAGACACTTCACCAAACTCATGGATGGGTTGGCTCTGCATTCCAGCTGGGGAAACTGAGGTAGCAAGCGAAGGAAAACTCCTGCCTGGGGAAATTCTGCCCGGGGTTAGCTGTGGGGCCAATCCTCACAGAGCCCCCTCCCAGCTGATGACTGAGCCCAGGTAACCGGAGCTGTAGGAGGGAGAAACCACATCCTCCCACTGGCACCAAAGGCAGCTGCACGCCAGGAGGGCCGGAGGGAGCCGGGGCCGAGCTGGACGCGCCCCAGGCAGGCAGCAGAGCCTGGGCAGGGGACATGAACTTTCCCCGACATCCCTGAGCCACCCCGCAGCCTCTCGGACACCCCAAACCCCTCTGTCGCCACGGGCCACGGCCACCCCGGGCTGGGTGCTCGGGAACTCCGGGTTTCTCCCTGCTCCCTGTAATCCGTCTGGCCCTGATATAGCCACTGACCCCGGGGGGAAGCTAAATTTAGCGGGATGAATCCCGCCCTGTGTCCCGAGGGCTGATGCCCTTGAGGCAGCACAACAGCAGGGCTGGGGCTGTAGGGACAGGTCCCCCCCCCCAGGACACAGGACACGCTCCTGGGACAGGGGCACGGAGAGAGGAGTTTGGAGTAGGGAACGGCACTTTTGGGTGGTGATCCCATAAAAACGGGTGGCTCACAGCTCAGGAGCCGGCGTGAGGTGCGGCAGGAAGCCCCCCCTGCCTCCCCCGTGCCCCCAGTGCCTCACAGGAGAAGCATCTGCTCGGGGAGGGGCACGGAGCGGGGACACGGCCGGCGGTGGCAGCTGGCGCTGTCACTTGCCGAGGGACACGGAGAGGGCGGCGAGCCCGGCGGGGTCCGGCCCCTCGCCGCCCGCGGGGGACGCTCGGCGGGTCCAGACCGGGCTGAGCCGAGCACCCGCACTGGGGACACTTGCGACGGGTCCGCTCCTCGGGGACGCGGGGAGAAGGCGGCCGGGAGCGCGCACGGACGGACGGACAGACGGAGGGGCAGACGGGCGGACAGACGGACGGACGGACAGACGGACGGCCGGGAGGGCGGACAGACTGACAGACGGGCGGGCGGACAAACGAACGGACAGACGGGAGGGCGGACAAACGGACGGACGGACGGGCGGGCGGACAGACGGGCGGGCGGGCAGAGGGACGGACGGACGGGCGGGCGGACAGACGGGAGGGCGGACAGACGGGCGGGCGGGCAGAGGGACGGACGGACGGACGGGCGGGCGGACAGACGGGAGGGCGGACAGACGGACGGACGGGCGCCGGCCCCGCCGCGGTAACGCCGCCCTCTAACGGCCACCGGCCCCGCCGCTCCCCCCGCCCGTTCCCCCCGCGGGGTGCCGGTGCCCGGCCGGGGCTCACCTGCACGTGGACCATGCCGCAGTCCCCGCAGTCCGTGCAGCTCCCCGGCAGCACCAGGCACAGCACCCCGCGGCCGCCCCGCTCCAGCTCCGGCCGCCCCGCCGGGGACCGCGGGCCCCCGGGGGTGACGTGCCCCGCCAGCACCGGCTGAGCCCCGGGGCCTGCGGGGACACCCCCGGCCGAGCCTCGGGGGCTGCGGGGACACCCCCGGCCGAGCCTCGGGGACTGCGGGGACACCCCCGGCCGAGCCTCGGGGGCTGCGGGGACACCCCCGGCCGAGCCCCGGGGGCTGCGGGGACACCCCCGGCCGCTGCTGCCGGCGCCGGGGCCTCGCTGGGCGCTGCGGCCGCTAATTCCCGTGTGCCCGCCTCTGCCTGGCGGGTCACCAGCAGGGGATTAGGGAGATCAGGAGAAAGCTCCCCAGCACGCTCCCGGCGCCGTGCTGCTGCCTCCCCCGGCCCCAAGAGTGCCACCGTCACACGTGCCGCCAGCACGTCCTCGTGGCGAGCACCGGCACCGGCCGCACGCCGCGCCCGGCACGGCGGGTACGCCCCGGGTGTGGCACCTTGGGGCAAACGGGAGCCGCGGGAGCTCCGTGCGGGTGTTTGGGACGCGGGGATGCTCCCGGTTCTGGGGAAGGAGCTCCTCCAGCTCGGAGCTGAGTGGGACACATGGGAGAGCAGATTTTTGGGATGCAGGGATGATCCCGGCTGTTGGAACCCGCGGCCCTAAGGAAGGAGCTCCTCCAGCTTGGAGCTCCATGGGACACAGGGCAGAGTGGATTTTTGGGATGCAGGGATGCTCCCGGCCCTGGGGAAGGAGCTCCTCCAGCTTGGAGCTCCGTGGGACACACAGGACAGCAGATTTTTGGGATGCGGGGATGCTCCCGGCCCTGGGGAAGGAACTCCTCCAGCTTGGAGCTCCGTGGGACACAGGGCAGAGTGGATTTTTGGGATGCAGGGTTGCTCCCCTGGGAAGGAGCTCCTCTAGTTCGGAGCTCCGTGCCTGCAAAGCAGAGGCAGCCCCGTGGCTCTTGGAGCACAGTGGTCAACCAAACCCTGGTTCCCTGTTGCCAGCAGAAGCCCAGGCATGCCCGGCTCATCCCAAACTCATCGGCACAAGGTGGGAACGGGGAGGGGGGTGGAAGGCTGGGGAGAGGGGAAATCACAAATACCTGACCTGCAAAGGAAGGTTTGTCCCCATTGTGGGAACCCCAGGTGGGGGTGACCCCTTGGCAGTGCTCCTTTTGGGGTGAACCACAAACCCCAGCCAGAACTGGCAGCCAGCACCAAATTCCCAGACTGTTCCACGGTCCCACTGAGCCCCTCGAGCCCCTCTGGATGTCCCCTGACACCACAGGCTGCTCCTGGGGGGAATTAGGGGCTGCAGGGGGAAGGAATTTTGTGTGCCAGGCTTTGGCAAGGTCCACGGGGTGAGGAACCAGTGCAGGAAAAGGGAAGGCAGAACTGCAGGAACTTAATTAATTAAATAAGAAAAATTAAAAAGGAAAAAAAAAAACACCAATAGCTGTTCAAAAAGCACTTGCTGAGACCGAGCGATCCCACGAGGGACCCATCCAGCATCAGCTCCTCATGGAAGGGGGGGAAAATTCAGCTTGAAATTTGTGTGTGTGGGGGGAATGGCTCTTTCCCAGGAGCCCCGTGCATCCCGTGGGGCTTCCAAAGGGACGGGGAACAGGGAGGAGGTGCCAGATCCCTGGGGACAAGGCAGGGATGAGGCCAAGCCCCCCCTCTGGGGCCCATCCCTGAGGAAAAGGAGTTGCTTTGCTGCAGGCAGGAGGTTCAGGGCTTCCTGAGGGCTCCAGGAAAAACAATCCGGCTCGGGAATATCGCGGGGCTCGTGTTTCTCTAAATAAGTTATTTTTCCACTGCCTCACAAAGGTGTTGTCTCTCTTCTTATTACTCTTTGTGTCATATGCAGTTAATTATTCATCCCCTTTCTGTGCTGCTCTGCGAGTGGACAGGGATCTGCCCTGGATGCTTCTGTCCCATTGGGGTCGAGGCTTTGGCCACAATCCCAGCGGGATTGGGATCCTTGCAAGGCAGTGACACAGGCCATGCCCCAGGGGAGGCCACGAGGGAGAAATTTTGGCTGCAGATGCTCAAATGAAGAACCTGATGCTCCTCGTCACTTGGTCCGGGTGGGACATTCCAGCAGGGAGGAGCAGGGACTGCCAGGGAAGGATTGGGGTGTCCTGATTTGGGGAGAGGAGATTCTGGGCAGCTCCTTGGAAAGCTGCTGTCACAGTGACATTTTTATCCTTGGGACCACATTCTGTGCCCTTGTCTGAGCCTGCCTGGCCATGTCCTCATGCTGAGCTTTTCCAATTCACTGCTGGTGCTCTCAGTGAGTTAAAAACACAGAAAGGATTGAAGCAAAAACACGAAAAGAAGGATTTAGTTAAAAACACAAAAAGAAGGAACCTCATTTCCCTGAGAGCCACTTCAGGGTGTGGAACCCCCCACAAGCTCTGAAGGTCAAGGGGCGAAGCCAAGAGGGAAAATCCCCCCGGCTCCCAGAGCACCTCTCAGCGCCTGTCCCTTGAACTCAGCGTGTGCTAATTGGGCTGGTGCATAATTAATGGCACTAAACACTAGATGGAAACACCATCCTGCCCATCAGCCCGGCACGGACTGGTTTCAAAATCACTTGGGATGGGACCAAATCCCAGCTGCCTGGCTGAGCCCGGAGGTGCCTTTGGATCCCCCCATCCCGTGGGAACAGGGTCATGCCAGGCCCTTTTTAATCCCTCAAATCCCACTCTGGAATTGTGACCCTGCCTTCAGTTCCCCACAGGAAGCCTCAATTCCAGCTGCTCCGGGTTCCCAAGGGCTGCCACCACCATCTGGTGCTACCATCACTGTCCTGAGGGACAGCCCCGTCCCAAGGGAATTTTGGGGTGCCCTGGCTCCCCAACCCTGGTGCAGCCACAGAGTCCCAGGATCGCTGAGGCTGGAAAATCCCTGTGGGATCATTGAGTCCAGGTTGTGCCCAAACCCCACCCTGAGCACTCAGTGCCACCTCCAGGTGCCACCTCCAGGGATGGGCACTCCAAACCCCCCCGGGCAGCCCCTTCCAGCCCTTTCCACGAGGAAATTCCTGCTGGTGTCCAACCCGAACCTCCTGAAGTACAGATTACGGTGATGTCCCCGTACCGTGTCACCATAGAAGCAAAGCCCGACCCCACTCCCTTCACCCCACCAGGGACTTGTGCAGAGCCCCAAAACCCCTCCAGACCCTCCTTTCCTCCAGAACAACCCCCCCAGGGCGCTCCATCCCTACCTTATCCACCAGCCCCTCGCCGTCCTCGGCCAGCAGGTAGACAGCCCCGCTCTCGGCCAGCAGGATGGCCGTGTCCGTGGTGGACGACGACCTGGGCCTGCCCTGGTGCTGATGCAGGATGGCCGTGAGGCCGCTGTCCTGGGGGGCTTTGCGCCCCAGGTGGGGGCTGCCCTTCTGGGGCTCCAGCGAGCCGCTCTTGGCGCGGCGGCTGCCGCTGTGCAGGCTGGTGCCGCGCTTGATGGAGGGGCGCGAGCGGATCTGCTGCAGCACGCGGTTGAAGGCGGTGGGCCGGGCGGGGAGGTCGTGCAGGGACACGGCGTAGGACACGCGGTGCATCTCCGGGGAGCGCTCCTTCTCGTCCGGGGACTCGTGGTCGGAGGCGCCGTGGGGCCCGGCCGCCGCCGCCGGCCCAGGTGGCCCAGGTGGCCCCGAGTCCTGCGAGCTCTGCTGGTCCCGCTCGCGCGAGCGCCGGCGGCTGTGGAAAAGGTGCTTGAGGCCATGGCTGAACATGGAGCCCTCGGAGAGCTGCTGGATCTTCTGCGGGGAAAGCGAGGGAATGGGCGCTGTTAATTGAGGGAATGAATGGGCGCTGTTAATTGAGGGAATGGGCGCTGTTAATTGAGGGAATGAATGGGCACTGTTAATTGAGGGAATGGGTGCTGTTAATTGAGGGAATGAATGGGCGCTGTTAATTGAGGGAATGAATGGGCGCTGTTAATTGATTGAGGGAATGGGCGCTGTTAATTGAGGGAATGGGCGCTGTTAATTGAGGGAATGGGTGCTGTTAATTGAGGGAATGAATGGGCGCTGTTAATTGAGGGAATGGGCGCTGTTAATTGAGGGAATGGGCGCTGTTAATTGAGGGAATGGGTGCTGTTAATTGAGGGAATGAATGGGCGCTGTTAATTGAGGGAATGAATGGGCGCTGTTAATTGATTGAGGGAATGGGCGCTGTTAATTGAGGGAATGGGCGCTGTTAATTGAGGGAATGGGTGCTGTTAATTGAGGGAATGAATGGGCGCTGTTAATTGAGGGAATGGGTGCTGTTAATTGAGGGAATGAATGGGCGCTGTTAATTGAGGGAATGAATGGGCACTGTTAATTGAGGGAATGGGCGCTGTTAATTGAGGGAATGAATGGGCGCTGTTAATTGAGGGAATGGGCGCTGTTAATTGAGGGAATGAATGGGCGCTGTTAATTGAGGGAATGGGCACTGTTAATTGAGGGAATGGGCACTGTTAATTGATTGAGGGAATGGGCGCTGTTTATTAATTGAGGGAATGGGCACTGTTAATTGAGGGAATGGGCGCTGTTAATTGAGGGAATGGGCGCTGTTAATTGAGGGAATGGGCGCTGTTAATTGATTGAGGGAATGGGCGCTGTTTGTTAATCAAGGGAATGGGTGCTGTTAATTAAGGGAATGGGCGCTTTTAATTGAGGGAATGACGCTGTTAATTGCGGGAATGGGCGCTGTTAATTGATTGAGGGAATGGGCGCTTTTAATTGATTGAGGGAATGGGCACTGTTAATTAATTGAGGGAATGGGCGCTGTTAATTGAGGGAATGGGTAAATATTGGAAATACTAAGTATTAGTCCTTAGAAATACTAAATATTAATGGAGGTGTTGGAGATACTAAGTATTAGTGGAACTACTGGAAATACTAAATATTACTATTAGAAAGACAAAATTTTAGTGGAAATACTGTAAATACTAAGTATTACTGGAATTATTGGAAATACTAAATATTCGTACTTGGAAATAAAAAGTGTTAGTGGAAATACTAATTATTAGTACCTGGAAATACTAAATATTAATGTGAGCATTGGAAATACTAAGTATTAGTGGAACTATTGGAAATACTAATTATTAGTATTTGGAAATACTAAATAAAATGGAAGTATTGGAAATACTAAATATTAATGGGAATATTGGAAATACCAAGTATTAGTGGCCTCAGCCATGGACCAAGAGCCACACGAGCTCCAGCAAGGATTGGGGTTTTTTTTTTTTTCCTGTGACATTTTCCATGGGCCAGCCTGGCCTGGCTCCTGGGGATGAACCCCAGCTGGTGGCCCCGTGCCACCAAACCCAGTCCAAAGTGGGTTTATATATTTATAAATAGAAAACTTTTATAAAGTATATATTAATATATTAAAAAGTATATAATCACATATAAAAATATAAAGACTATAAAAATATCAATGCAGATTTTAATATATTAATTATTTCAAATATATTAATATATATTAAAATATTAATTAATATTTTAATATATATTAATATATTATATATTAATAATTTAATAAATTATTTCTATAATTTAAATAATGTAATATATTAATTAAAATATAAAACATTAAAATAAAATATAGAAAAATATTAAAAATTGATAATATATAATAATATATAACATATAAAATAATATATACATATATAAATTAGATAAAATAAGATATAATAACAAATAAAATCACATATAATGATAGATAAAAATAATATAAAATAACACATGAACAGAAACTGGGCAGCCACTGGTTTCCAGCAGGAGATGGGGACACGTGGCTGCCCTGAGGATTCCCAGCTCTCCCTTTGCAGGGGCTGCATCCCACATTCCCAGGAAACAACCCCTGGAACTGGGGTGGCAGCTGGCCATGGGGAAATCATGAATATGGATGGTGGAACAGATCCTGCTCCTGATTATGGCCGGGCAGCCTGGCCAGGGTTCTGGAAATCCGGGGTTCCACTGGAACCTGGCCAGGGTTCTTCCCTGCAGCCACTGGAAATCCAGGATTCCACTGGAACACCCAGATTTGAGGCCAGGGTTCTTCCCTGCAGCCACTGGAAATCCGGGGTTCCACTGGAAATTTGGGGTTCCACCAGAACACCCAGATTTGAGGCCAGGGTTCCTTGTAGCCAGTGGAAACCCAGGGTTCCACTGGAAATCCAGGGTTCCTTGCAGCCACTGGAAATTTGGGGTTCCATGGAAAATCCAGGGTTCTTCCCTGCAGTCACTGGAAACCCGGGGCTCCACTGGAAATCCTGAGTTCCATTGGAATCTGGACAGGGTTCCTTGCAGCCACTGGAAATTCAGGGTTCCACTGGAAATTTGGGGTTCCACTGGAAATTCCGGGTTCCACTGGAAATTCTGGGTTCCACTGGAACACCCAGATTTGAGGCCAGGGTTCCCTGCAGCCACTGGAAATCCAGGGTTTCACTGGAAATCTGGGGTTCCACTGGAAATTCCGGGTTCCACTGGAACACCCAGATTTGCATCCCGGGAGATTTTGGCCCTCCACATCCCCTGTGTGAGGAGATTGGGGGGGGCAGTGAATTCCAGCATTCCCAAAGGGCTCAGAGCACCCCAAATCCCAGCTCCTGCTCCAGCACCGTGGGGAATTCCCAACAAATGATTTGGGGCAAGAAAAAAAATCCTCTCCCTCCTGGAGCAGCCTCTGGCAGGACCGGGCAGGTCACAGGGCACAACCCTGACCTGGTTTTGTCTGGTGAGGACACCAGGCCTGGCCCTGCTGCCATCCAGGGCCACCTCAGCTCTGTCCCCAGGGCCACCTCAGCTCTGTCCCCAGCACCACCTCAGCTCTGTCCCCAGAGCCACCCCAGCTCTGTCCCCAGGGCCACCTCAGCTCTGTCCCCAGGGCCACCTCAGCTCTGTCCCCAGCACCACCTCAGCTCTGCTGTCCTACAGCAGGGATTGTCCCCAGTGCCACCTCAGCTCTGTCCCCAGGGCCACCTCAGCTCTGTCCCCAGCACCACCTCTGCTCTGCTGTCCTACAGCAGGGATTGTCCCCAGTGCCACCTCAGCTCTGTCCCCAGGGCCACCTCAGCTCTGTCCTGCAGCAGGAACTGTCCCCAGAGCCACCTCAGCTCTGTCCCCAGGGCCACCTCAGCTCTGCTGTCCTACAGCAGGAACTGTCCCCAGGGCCACCTCAGCTCTGTCCTGCAGCAGGGATTGTCCCCAGGGCCACCTCAGCTCTGTCCCCAGGGCCACCTCAGCTCTGTCCTGCAGCAGGGACTGTCCCCAGGGCCATACAGAACAGGCTCCTTCCCCTAAAAATCCCGGACAATTCCAAATCTCACCACACCTGGAACATTGACAAGGAATCAGCAAAGGGACCGTGCGTCCCCAAACTCTGCAGGCAAAGCTTTTCATCTCTCCCTGAGCCATTCCCAACGCTAAATCTCCGTCCTTTTAGGTTCTTTCTAGGAAATATATAATAAATTTCCAGTGCCGAATCGCTTCTTGAGGAAATAACAATTTTAATTTTATTCTATTTATAGAGTCTCTATGGAAACGGAGGCAGCGTTCGAGAGGTAAGAGCTCCAAACCCCCAGATTCCTCCCATGGAGGGCACGGCCAGAGCTGCACAAGGTCCAAGTGAAAAGAAACAAGCAACTCCCTTCCCCAGGGAGAGGAAAACAAACTAAAAGTGGAGCTGGCAGGAAAGATTTTGGGAGGCAGATGCCCTCAGGGCTTCTTGGTCCAACAGCTCCAACTGAGCGAAATTCACGTTTTCAAACAAACTCCCCTCAGGCCCTTTCCAAGTTTTCCTGAAAGAGGCTGGGCAGGCACGGGATCTGCCTGGATAAAACCAAATTTGCATGGAAAAAAAACCGAGGGAAGCAAGGGATCTGCACGGAAAACACCAAATTTGCATGGGGAAAAAAGTGAGGGAAGCAAGGAGGGATCCAGCTCTGTTTCTCCACTGAATTCCAGCTCTGGGTTTCTCTGCTTTCAAGAGCTGTGAGTGGTGGCCACAAACAAGTCCCGTGCTGCTGTACGAGCTCTGGTTTCTCATTTTTTCCCAGGATATTCCTGCACTTCCAGAGCAGAGGCATTTTCCTGGCACAGAACTGCTCGTGGCTCAGAGCAGAGGCTATTTTGGAACAGCCATTGCTTACTAACCACGGCGATGGACACAAATTAATTTCTCAGCGTGGACAGCTGTAAAACACCAGGGTGAATCCAAAAATATCTTTATTTCTTCAGACTTTCTCATCAGCACAGCCAGGCTCTGCTGCTCGGTGGTGGGGACTTGTTTTATGAACTTCAAAGCCCCTGCTCCAGGTCCCACTGCACCGAGAAGAGCTGAAAAAATTCCCATTTTAGCCCAAACCAGGATTTCTTACAGGAAAACTGGGACTTGGCTGACAGTTTTGTCTTGGACTCTTTGGCAATACCCCGTGCTGGCCTTGCCCAGCCGTGCCAGGCTCTCCAGGGTGGTTTTCCTGCTGCTGCCACCCAGCCTGAAACCTCCCAGCTCCTCTCTGAACGATTCCCCGACACCCAAACCCCTTCCTGGGCTCGCAGACGGACACACAAGGAGAGGATCTGGTTGCCACGACCTCCCAGCACGGCCCCAAGCTGCGAAATCCTGCTCAGTTGTTAGGATTATTAATTATTTATTCATCCCCAGCCTGCCCAGAGGCTCCAGCCAAGGCTCTGCAGCTCTTTGGAACATTGTGTAAAACATGGGGGAAGTTTCATCCCTTCCCACCTCATCCAATTCCAGATTTTAAGTTTCATCCCTTCCCACCCCATCCCATTCCAAAATTTAGGGCACGGGGAGAAGTCTCATCCCTTCCAACCCCATCCCATTTAATATTTTAAGGTACAAGGGGAAGTCTCATCCCTTCCCACCCCATTCCAGATTTTAGGGCACAAGGAGAGTCTCATCTTTTCCCACCCAATCCCATTCCAGATTTTAGGGCAGGGGGGAAACCTCATCCCTTCCCACCCCATCGCATTCCAGATTTTAAGTCTCATCCCTTCCCACCCCATCGCATTCCAGATTTTAAGTCTCATCCCTTCCCACCCCATCCCATTCCAGATTTTAAGTCTCATCCCTTCCCACCCCATCCCATTCCAGATTTTAAGTCTCATCCCTTCCCACCCCATCCCATTGCAGATTTTAAGTCTCATCGCTTCCCACCACATCCCATTCCAGATTTTAGGGCACGGGGGGAAGGCCACAGCCCCCGAGGAGCAGCAGGATCCCAGCAGATCCTGCTCATCCCCCTGTGGGGTTTCCAGTCCTGCTGCTGCTGCTTTTCCAGCTGATTCTCCTCTGGAAGGACCAAGAGGCTCCTGCCACCACCCAGCCAGGCTGGGGGACAGGGGCAGACTTGTCCCCAAGGGGTGACAAGCAGCCCAGCTCAGCCCCTTCTCCCAGAGCATCCCAAGCTCCCGCTCCTCCCGCTGCCACAAACGCCAAGGAAAAGGTCTGGATGTTCCCAAATGGCAAATCAAGCACTCCCCCACACCCGCTGCTCCTCCGGGGACAGCGTGAGAGCAGCAGCATGTGACAAACGTGACTCATGTTGGGCAGGGCACCGCCAGCACCGCAGCGGAGTGACAGCGCAGCATTCCCGGGAATGCTCCGGGAACAACGGAGCGTGCGGCCCGGGGGGAATGCTCTGCCCAGGAATTCACTGCCCAGGGGTGGGAATAACAGGGAATTCACTGCCTAAGTGTGGGAATGGTCTGGGATAACAGAATTCACTGCCCAGGTGTGGGAATGCTCTGGGATAATGGAATTCACTGCCCAGGTGTGGGAATGCTCTGGGATAATGGAATTCACTGCCCAGGTGTGGGAATGGTCTGGGATAACGGAATTCACTGCCCAGGTGTGGGAATGCTCTGGGATAACGGAATTCACTGCCCAGGTGTGGGAATGCTCTGGGATAACGGAATTCACTGCCCAGGTGTGGCTCTGCCAGGGGCAGCAGATCCCTGTGTGCTCCAGGTCGCAGGTGGCATCTGCAGGGTGACACCTCTGCAGCCAGCTGTGCCAGCTGTGCCAGCTGTGCCAGCTGTGCCATGGCTGTCCCACGGCTGTCTCCTCTGAGGGGTGCTGGCAGCTGGAATCCCCTGGAAGCAGGGATGGGGATCCTGAGGGACGGGATCTGGGAGCGCTGGGATGGAGGCAGGGAGCAGCTCACAATCCCAGGGCCTGGCCCTGCTGGGATGCAGCATGAGGATCCTGGGAAGGCTGAGAATTCCATCCTCAGATCCTTGAAAGGCTGAGAATTCCATCCTCAGATCCTTGAAAGGCTGAGAATTCCATCCTTGGATCTCAGGAAGGCAGAGAATTCTATCCTCAGATCCTGGGAATGCTGAGAATTCCATCCTCAGATCCCAGGAAAGGCTGAGCATCCCAACCTTGGATTCCAGGAAAGGCTGAGAATTCCATCCTCGGATCCTGGGAACGCTGAGAATTCCATCCTCAGATCCCTGGAAGGCCATCCCATCCTTGGATCCTCGAAAGGCTGAGAATTCCATCCTCACATCCCAGGAAAGGCTGAAAATTCCATCCTCAGTTTCCAGGAAAGGCCGAGCATCCCAACCTTGGATCTGGGAAAGCTGAGCATCCCAACCTTAGATCCTGGGAAAGCTGAGCATCCCATCCTTGGATCTGGGAATGCTGAGCACCCCATCCTTGGATCTGGGGAAGCTGAGCATCCCATCCTTGCATCCTGGGAATGCTGAGCATCCCATCCGTGGATCTGGGAAAGCTGAGCATCCCATCCATGGATCTGGGAATGCTGAGCATCCCATCCTTGGATCTGGGAAAGCTGAGCATCCCATCCGTGGATCTGGGAATGCTGAGCATCCCATCCTTGGATCTGGGAATGCTGAGCATCCCATCCTTGGATCTGGGAATGCTGAGCCTCCCATCCATGGATCTGGGAATGCTGAGCCTCCCATCCATGGATCTGGGAATGCTGAGCATCCCATCCATGGATCTGGGAATGCTGAGCACCCCATCCTTGGATCTGGGAATGCTGAGCACCCCATCCTTGCATCCTGGGAATGCTGAGCACCCCATCCTTGGATCCTGGGAATGCTGAGCACCCCATCCTTGCATCCTGGGAATGCTGAGCATCCCATCCGTGGATCTGGAGGAGGCCGAGGATCCCACCCTTGGCTCTCACCCCTCTGCTGTGCCTGGCACAAACTGCAGGGAATTCCAGCCTGGAATGTGCCGGGGATTTTTGGGGTGCAGAGCCGCTGGGGTCCCTCCCTGCAGCTTTGGGAAGAGCCATTCCCTGGGGAATGCTGGATGGAGCCAGCTCACCTGGGCAGGTGCTTCCCGCTCCAAAATGTGCCGGGGATTAAACAGGAATGTGCCCGAGGGGATTTGGAACTGGGACCTTCCCGAAGGAAAGCCCTGCCCTGCCCGGGGCGGTGAATCCCATCCCATCTCCAAAAAAATAGGGAACCAGAATAAAAACGGGTTAAAGCATAAAATAAAATATTAATAATATGTCAAGTTAATAGAAAGTATAGAATAATACAATAAAATATAAAAATAGATGAGAATAATATATAGTGAAAGGGAATAATATAAAATATATTAAAATAATGGCTATAAATAATACATAATAATATAGAAAATTATATGTAAAATAATATATAAAATTTTATGTAAAATAATATATAATATAGAAAATAATATATATTATATTACATTATATTATATTATATTATATTATATTATATTATATTATATTATATGAAATAATGATATAGAGTTGTAATTAATATATGTAATTATATATAATTGATATAAGATATAATTATATAATTATTTATATATATAAATAATATATAATATAGATATTATTGATATATAATATATATATAAATTATATAGATATTAATTATATATATATGGAGCCACAATCCCTTGAGACTACAATAATACATATAAAATAATACATTATTTTATATGTGTTATTCTACATATAAAATAATATGTCAAATATTATATATAATATAGATAATATATTATATATATTATATAATATATAATGACAGAAAAATAATATATACTAATATGTAAAATAATATGTGATGATGTATCAAAATAATATAAATACGTAATATATAATAATATATAAAAATAGATAATAATATATAAAAATATATAGAATGATATATAAAATAATATGTAATAATATATATTAAAAATATATAGAATAATATATAAAATAATATGTCAAATATATAGAATAGTACATAAAATAATACCTACTAACACATAAATCCAAGGAAGAATGTGAGAACTGGAGGTTAAAGCTCTGCCCTGTGCCCTGCAGCCCCTCCCGTGCTGGGACCTTCCCCAGTGCCTCACCTGCCCCTGCCCAGGAGAAGCTTTTTACCCCAGGGCAGGTTTTTACCCCAGGGCAGGTTTTTACCCCATGGACAGGTTTTTACCCCAGGGGCAGGTTTTTGCCCCAGGGGCAGGTTTTTGCCCCAGGAGAAGCTTTTTGCTCCAGGGGCAGGTTTTTGTCCCATGGACAGGTTTTTACCCCAGGGCAGGTTTTTGCCCCAGGAGAAGCTTTTTACCCCAGGGGCAGGTTTTTGCCCCCGGGGGCAGGTTTTTACCCCAGGGGCAGGTTTTTGCCCCGGGGACAAGTTTTTGCCCCAGGAGAAGCTTTTTGCCCCAGGGGCAGGTTTTTGTCCCATGGACAGGTTTTTACCCCAGGGCAGGTTTTGTCCCAGGGGCAGTTTTTTCCCCAAGGGCAGGTTTTTGCCCCAGGGACAAGTTTTTGCCCCAGGAGAAGCTTTTTGCCCCAGGGGCAGTTTTTTTCCCCAGGGGCAGGTTTTTGTCCCATGGACAGGTTTTTACCCCAGGGGCAGTTTTTTTCCCCAGGGGCAGGTTTTTACCCCAGGGGCAGGTTTTTGCTCCGGGAGAAGCTTTTTTCCCCAGGGGCAGGTTTTTTCCCCAGGGACAGGTTTTTACCCCAGGGGCAGGTTTTTACCCCAGGGGCAAGTTTTTGCCCCAAGGGCAGGTTTTTGCCCCCTTTTTGCCCCTGGCTGTGGGGCTGGGATGGGGCAGAGCCGAGGCCGAAGCCTCTGGATCTTGCTGCTCTTGGCTTTTGGGGTCTGGAGCCGGGAAAACCCAAACTGTGACCCTGGAGATGGGAACAGGGTCAGGGTTCGACCTTCAGCCCTGGGCTGGAGCAGACTGCTGGGGAAAAGGAGAGCCAGGGGAAAGGGAGAGCCGGGGAAAACACATCCAGGGAAAACACATCCAGGGAAAACAGAGAGCCACGGAAAAGGGAGACCCGGGGAAAAGGGAGATCCAGGGGAAACACATCTAGGGAAAACAGAAATCCAGGGAAAACGGAGAGCCAGGGAAAAGGGAGAGCCAGGGAAAACACATCCAGGGAAAACAGAAATCTAGGGAAAACACATCCAGGGAAAAGGGAGATGCAGGGAAAACACATCCAGGGAAAAGGGAGATGCAGGGAAAACCCATCTAGGGAAACCAGAAATCCAGGGAAAACACATCCAGGGAAAAGGGAGATGCAGGGAAAACACATCCAGGGAAAACAGAAATCCAGGGAAAACGGAGATCCAGGGAAAAGGGAGATCCAAGGAAAAGGGAGATCCAGGGGAAACAAATCTAGGGAAACCAGAGAGCTAGGGAAAACACATCCAGGGAAAGCAGAAATCCAGGGAAAACCCTTGGCTCAGGAGAAGCGGCAGTTTGGGATGCAGGGTTTTGGATGGATCCCATCACTCCTGCAGAAATCCCTGCCACCAACGGGTTCTGAGCACAGCTGTCACACACCAGCTTTGCTCCTGCCAGAACTTATTTTTCCCCTCTTTTTCCCTAAGGGAGCCCTCGCTGTCAGCAGAGGAGCCGGAGCCAGGGCTGGGGAAGGGAGAGCAGCCACGGATCTGCCGGAGTTCGGGGCTGGAGGTGACACCAGGCAGGCTCCTGTTGTCTCCAGGGTGCCACCTCAAATCCATCTCAGCTGCCAGCAAAGAGTTTACTCTGATCCTTCATCATCCATGGGGACAGGAATCTGTGATCCCTCATCATCCACAGGGACAGGAATCTCTGATCCCTCATCATCCACAGGGACAGGACAGGGACAGGAACCTCTGATCCTTCATCATCCATGGGGACAGGAATCTGTGATCCCTCATCATCCACAGGGACAGGACAGGGACAGGAATCTCTGATCCTTCATCGTCCATGGGGACAGGAATCTGTGATCCCTCATCATCCACAGGGACAGGAATCTCTGATCCCTCATCATCCATGGGGACAGGAATCTGTGATCCCTCATCATCCACAGGGACAGGAATCTCTGATCCCTCATCATCCATGGGGACAGGAATCTGTGATCCCTCATCATCCACAGGGACAGGACAGGGACAGGAATCTCTGATCCTTCATCATCCATGGGGACACAAATCTGTGATCCCTCATCATCCACAGGGACAGGAATCTGTGATCCCTCATCATCCACGGGGACAGGATAGGGACAGGAACCTCTGATCCCTCATTATCCATGGGGACAGGAATCTCTGATCCTTCCCCATCCATGGGGACAGGAATCTGGATTTGGAGCAGGGACAGCAAGACCAGCAGCTCCAGAGGGGGTTTGGGGCAGGAAATCTCCGATTGATTAATTAATTAATTATTAATTAATTACCTGGCGGTGGCCGTGGCACGGTGCCCAGTGTGCTGTGGCAGCTGCGGGCAGCAGCCAGCCCCAGCTTGCCCTGCCTCGTGCCCAGTTTGAGGATTTATTTTAATTAATTGCTGAGCCCCAAGCGCATTAAAGGTGAGCGCTGGCAGCAAACCTGCAGGAAGGGAGCACAGGCAGCTCGATAAAATCAATGGGGTTTGTTTGGCCTCGGATGCTGCTGCTGGATGAGGCTGTGGAGCTGCAGCTCCCGCTGGGATGTGCCAGCCCTGGAATGTTTGGGGCGCTGGGCACAGCCACGGCAAGCTGCAGCTCCTTTTGGCCAACGTTCCCGCCCCCTTGTGAGCCCCAGGTGGGATGGAGAAAGGACAGGGGTGGGAAACAACACCTTGGATGTCCCAAGCATGGCCCTGAGCCCCACATCCTCAGGGATCATGGAATTACGGAATCAGAACATCATGGAATGGTTTGGCTGGGAGGGGACCCTAAACCTCACCCAGTTCCACCCCCTGTTGGGGTGGGCAGGGACAGCTCCCACTGTCCCAGGCTGCTCCAAACCCTGTCCAGCCCGGCCTTGGACACTGCCAGGGATCCAGAGGCAGCCACAGCTTCTCTGGGATACCCCGTGCCACCGTCCCACCCCACAGATGTGCCTGGCCCTGGCTCCTCCAGCTGTTTTTGGGGTGGCAGCAGCTGTTCCCCCCCCAGCAGCAAAGCCAAAGCAGCCTCAGGAGCTGCTGGGCCACCGAGGGAAGGCCCCACGTGTCACCTCCAGCAGCCACGGGGCTCCTCGTGCTCGAAGCAGCCGAGTTTTCCCCTGGGAGCAGGGATTTGATCTCCTGGCTGCCTTCTGGGAGGGATGGCAGAGCCTGGCAGTGCCATCGGCTTCCTCGTGACCTTGGACCACACCGGTGGCACCGCCAGGGCTGCCACACCGAGGGGCTCCATCCTGCACCCCACGGCTGAGCAGGGACATTTCCCGCTTTTCCCAGGGCTTTGTGAAAACACCACCGTGGGTGGCACCCCGTGCCATCACGGGGCGCCTCTGATCCCACTCTGCCCACGGCATTCCCACGCCTGCACACCCCGAATTCCGCGCTGGGAATCCATCAGTAAAACCCTGTTGAGCCGCCGGGGGTCGGAGCTGCTTCTTTCCCAAAGCCAGGGGAATTCTGTGCCGGATTTCAGGCCGGATCCCCGCTCCGGGATGGGCTCTGTGCCTCCCGCAGCGCTGCAGTGCCCGGGGTTTGTTTTCCTCATCCACCGGCCCCGAGGCCCGGCAGGAGCAGCCTCGGGGCCATTTCCACACCGTCACTCCCCGGTGCCGCAGCCCCGGATCCTCCTGGATCCTCCCGGAGCATCTCCCCCCGATCCTCCCGGAGCATCCCCCCGGCTCCTCCCGGCAGGGATTTCCCGGGATCTGCGCAGCCCCTCTGCAGAGGGGCAGCCCCCAGCGCCCCGTTCCCAGCCTGGGGTTTCTTCATCCCAGGAGAATCCCAATCCCAGGAGTGTCCCCACCGCAGGATCAGCCGCATCCTGGGACCAGCCTCATCCGAGCACCATCCCCATGCCCGCCCCAGGAGCAGCCGCATCCCAGGAGGATCCCGTTCCAGCAATCCCCCATCCCAGGAGCGTCTCCACCCCTGGAGCATCCTCATCCAGTGCGATCCCCGTAACAGGACCGTCCCCATCTCAGCAGCATCCTAATCCCAGCGGGATCTCTGTTGATAGGAGCAGCCCGGTCCAGGAGCACCCTGTTCCCAGGGGTGCCCTCTCCCGGGAGCGCCCTATTCCCAGGATTATCCCAATCCCGGAGCGCCCCTACCCAGGAGCCATCCCGCATCCTCCAAGGTCACACCTGTAGGACCGCGGGGATGGGGATGCTGGCACCCCCGAGCTCCATCGCTCCGGTGACCCCGCTGGGCTCTCCCCAGCCCGGCCGCCACCGGGAACCCCCCCGCCGATCCTCTGGGATTTTCCCGTGCCCCGTGTCCCACCGGGACGCTCCCGCCGCTCACCTTCAGGTCGGGGGGCTTGGAGCGCGGCGGCGGCGGGACAGCGCCCGCCTCGGGGGCCGCCGCCGCCTCGCCGGCCTTGCCCTCCATCACGCCGTGACCGGGCGACTCCCCCGCGGCGCCGGGATCCTCCTCGGGCTGCTGCAGCTCGTCCGAGCGGCACCGCTTCATCCCGGGAGCGCCGTGCCCGCGGCGCGCGGGGGGCGCCTACGGCCGCGGCGGCGGCGGCGGGCGGCGCCCCGGCGGCCGCTGCGGGGCCCGCGGGCTGCGCGGCCCCGGCCCGCCCGCCCCGCCGAGCCCGGGCCGGGCGGCGGCTCCGCGCCGCGGCGGCTCCGCGCCCGCCGCCGGCACCGGCATCGCCGCCGCCGCCGCGCCTGAGGGACGGCGCCGCCGACCAATGGCGGAGCGAGGGAGGAGGGGCCTCGCGCGGTCATTGGCGGAAGGCGATCGGTGGGCGGTGCCGGCGGGGGGAATTAACCAATGAAGACGCGCGGAGGGCGGGGCCGCCGCTGGTGATTCGCGGAGGCGGAGCGGAGCTGGAGACGGGCGCGCCGCCTCCTGCCGAGCCGCTCCGCGCAGCGCGGGATGGGGGAGCGGCGGGCGGCGTCTGGGCTCCCCCTTTTGCTTCCCCTGCTTAAATACGTCATTTCATGGCCGTTCTCTCTTTTTGGAGTGTTTTTGCTCGTTCCCCGCGGGGGTGCGCAGAGGCCGCGGGGAGAGGTCGGCGGCCGCGCTTCGTGAGACTACAAATTCCATGAGGCTTTGCGGCACAGCAGACTACAACTCCCGGCGTCCCCCCGCGGGCCGGGAAAATAAACTCCATTTTAACGTAAATAAACTACATCTCCCAGCGCGCCCCGCGCGCGGGGTGCGCCCGGCCTCCTCCCCCTTTGCCCTGCGGCGCGCCGACAAACGTTCCGCGCACACGCAGCGCGGCCGGTGGAGGCGCTTCCCCTCGGGAGAAGGCGGCGGCCGCGGGGGTCGGGGAGGCGGGAGGGGCGGGGGGTGGGGGGGGTCGGGAGGAGAGGAAATCCTCGGGGAGGTTCCTCCCCGAAGGGCGGCAGCCTGGCAGGGCCCGAGAGCTGCCCGCGGTGGGGAGGGGATAGCGGGGCGGACCCGGAGGACATGGAGGGCGAGGAGGCCCCGTCATGGCGGGGTCCCGGCGGGGCCGTGCGGGAGCTCTGCCGCTCCTTCGGCCACTACAACCGGCACCTGGCGCGGCTGCAGCACAACCTGCGAGAGACCAAGAGGTTCTTCCGCGACGTCAAGTTCTCCCAGGGACATCCCTTCGCCTCGGCGCCTGCCGGTGACGGCCCCCGCTCCGCCTGGGATGGGGATGGGGGTCCCGGGGACGGCGGTGAGAGAGGGGCGGGGGCGGGCGGGGCCGGGGCTGTGAGGGTGAGGGGTCTCTGGGGGTAAAGGGGAAACCTCTGCGGCTGAGGGGTCTCTGGGGGGGCCTGTGAGGGGTCTCTGGGGGGCTTGTGAGGGTTGCGGTGCGGAGGGAAGTGTCCGGCTTGGGGGGGCTGTCATGGGGGTCACAGGGCTGGCGGTGCCTGGAGGGTGGGAGAGGCTTTGTGGGGCGAAGGGAGATGGGCACGGGGTGATTTAGGATGGGGATGAGGAAAATATTCTTCTCCCAGAGAGTGCTGGGCGCTGCCCAGGCTCCCCAGGGCATGGGCACGGCCGCAGAGCTCCAGGAGCGTTTGGACACCGCTCCAGGGATGCCCAGGGTGGGATTTTGGGGGGGAATCTGTGCAGGGCCAGGAGCTGGAGCCACGATCCCTGTGGGTCCTTCCCATGGATTTATGACGGGGACCCTCTCCCCCTGAGCCCCACGCGCAGCTCCAGCCCCGCAGGGAGGGGAGGGGGCGTTCGGGAGAGGCCGCAGCTGGAAGGGGGTGGCACGAGGGGCTGGCATTCCCTGCGTGTCCCGGGGTTCCGTGGCAAGTGCGGCCTCATTCGGGGGCTCTCTGCTCCTCTGCTGCTGTTGACAGGCAGAGCTGCGGGTGGCACGGGCAGGACTTGGTGTTTCCATGAGACTGTCTCGTGAGAGGGGCTCAGTGTGACGTGGAACGTCCATAAAGGTCTTCTTCATTCATCCCCAAAAGGCTCCAGACTCATCTCTCGTGGCCACTTGTCCAGGGTTCTTGTCCAGGGTTCTTGTCCGGGGTTCTTGTCCAGGATTCTTGTCCAGGGTTCTTGGACCTGCTCCTCTTGCTCTCCAGATCCTGGTTTCACGTTCCAAGTGTTGAGTTTTTTCTGTCTGTGCATAAAACCAGATTGGTTTTAGGCTGATTTGGGGTTCATTTTCCCCTCGTGGTGCTGTGGAGTTGTGGCTGGAAAGGTTTTGGGAATGCCTGGGGATTTTGGCTGGGTGGGGAAGGAGATTTTGGGAAGGGGCAGAGCCAGGTGACCGTGTGGTGTTTGGAATTTGGGATTGTTCTGCCTGGAGGAGAGGGGGATTTGGGGTGACCTGAGGGAGCTGATGAGAAAAGATGGAATATTTCCAAGGGATGCAGTGCCAGCACACAGGGAATGGCTTCCCACTGCCAGAGGGCAGGGAGAGATGGGATTTTGGGAATAAATCCTTCCCTGGGAGGGTGGGGATGGGCTGGGATGGAATTCCCAGGGGAGCTGTGGCTGCTCCATCCCTGGGAGTGGCCAAGGATGGATTGGACAGTGGATAAAGTGAATAAAATGGGTAAAATTGCACCCTGGGATAGTGAGAGCTGTCCCTGCCCATGGGATTGGATGACCCCTTCCAACCCGACCCATTCCAGGGTTCCCTGGGCTGCTTTGGATGGGATTTTGGGAATAAATCCTTCCCTGGAAATCCATGGCTGCCCCATCCCTTGGAGTCCCTGAGGTCAAGTTGGATAGTGGATAAAAAATGGATTAAAATGGAAAAAAATAGATAAAAAGAAATAAAATATAGATAAAAATGCAGCTGAATTATGGATAAAAATGTGATAAAATACAATCTGGGATAGTGAGAGCTGTCCCTGCCCATAGGATTGGATGATCCTTTCCAACCCAACCCATTCCAGGATTCCCTGGGCTGGTTTCAATGGAATATTGGGAATAAATCCTTCCCTGGGAGGGGCTGGGATGGAATTCCCAGGGAATCTGTGGCTGCCCCATCCCTGGGAGCCCCCAAAGCCAGGCTGGATGTGGCTGGGATCAAACCAGGATTGTGGAAATCCTCATTTTTTTTCCCCTGGGGAGGTTTTCAGCTGTCAGGAAGTTTAAGGAGTGCAATTTCCCGTGACTTTTCCCCAAAATCTGCCCTTCAGGTGGTACCAAAGCAGAGGAATTTCATCCAAGGACTCGAGCAGGGTCGGTTTTGTGCAGCACAGAGGGAGCTGGGCAGTGGGGTGGGGTGGAGAGGGGGGAAATAAACCTGGAAAATAAACGTGGATGTCTCGGAAACCAAACCAACGTGCAGGGTTTGCTTCTGGGGCACCGGCAGGATGGATTGGGACAGCACAGGGAGGGAAATTCCCTTTGGATCAGCTTCCAAACGCAGCCAGGGCTGAGTATCTGCTGAGTATCTGCTGAGTATCTGCTGAGTGGGAGCGCCTGAACCCCTCAGGGGAGCTCAAGGAGCCAAGAAATCCTTTTATTTCCCACTTTCCCTGCTTGGAGGGTGACACAACACCCGTCACTCTGAGGCTTTGCTACTCCGAGGTTACTCCCAGGTTACTCCTGGTAGCAGAGCTGAGCTGGATCCAGGGGCAGCCACTGTTTGTGAGGGAAGGGAAAGTTGTGTTTGCTCTGCCTGCCTTTTCCCAGGGAGTCAGCAAAATCCTGGCTCTTCCCCAGAGCTCCCTCTCCTCGCTCCAGCCAGGCTGGGGAATTTGGGGATCCTTTAATTCCAGCCCAAAAATCCCCCCCCCAAAAAAATCACTGGGGCACAGCAGTGGAATTATTAAAGGATTGTTAATTGGACTGTTAATAATTCCTTAGCTGGAATTATTGAAGGATTATTTGTATGGATGTACAAATAGAATCCTGGGATGGTGTTCCAGGAATTGCCTTTTGGGAATTTGGGAATGTTTTCCTCCAGTCCTGAGGCTTTTGGGTTCTTGGGGGAGCTTTAAAAACAAAACCTGAGTTAGGAGTTTGCAGCATAAAATAAGTAAAGATATGAAAAAAAAAATCAATTTGTTTTCTGCTCGTTGGGGTTGTTTTCTTTGTGTCTGTAATGATTGGAACAATCTGACCTGGAAACCCGAGGGTTTGGAGGTTTCTTTTGCCTCATTTTGGGAAGTTTTTGAGGAAATCCCCAGAGTTTTGAGCAGCAACTGGGACTTCCCTTAATGGTGTGTGCTGGGGCTCAGCTTCCATAAATAAATGTATTTTTTTAGGGAGTTATCCAGAGGGTTTGGAGGTGTTTTTGTGCTGATCTCTGCTGGCTGAGGGGTTTATCCTGTTCAAATGTGAGCTCTGCTGATATCAACGTGATCCCCTAAGGATTAGGGCTCCTTTTGGGGGTAAAAAGTTGGGTTTAAGAGCAGTGGAAAGGTGATTTGGGTGGGATTTGTGGAATAACTCCTCAGGCTGATGAAAAGATTTCCCAAGGAGCTTCAGAGGATGGAATTTGGCTCTGCAGCCTTTGGAGCTGCTGAAATCAGAATTAATTGGATGTTTTTCCTCCTGGAATCAACACCTCTGTGCTGATATGGAACTAAAAGTGGGTTTATTTAGAATTCCAGACTGGTTTGGGTTGGGAAGGACCTTAAACCCCATCCAGTCTCACACGTTCCAGGTTGCTCCAAGCTGGTTTTGGACACCTCAGTTGATACAAATGTGTTGAGATTAAATCTCGTGGTGGTCAAAGCCTGCTGGAAGTCACAACCAGCAGCTCAGAAATGGTCGGAATCCTTGGAAAAACCCTCAAGACTGGCAAAAAACACGTCTGGAAAATGGAATAAAGGCAAGCGAGACCATCAAAGTGCAGGAAAAGGGATCAGTCAATGCTTGGAGCTTCCATGGATCCCACAAATCCCAGCTGAGGTTGTTCTGCTGAGCTTTGAGTGGATTTGGAGAGGAGTCCTGCTGAGAGCCGCCCTTGTTCCGTGGACAGGCCTCCTTTCATCCCAGGAATTCATGGGACGTGTGCCCCGGGGCTGCCCCGTGCCTTGGGGTGTTGGTCACATGGCCCGAGCTGGGATGGAGCTCCAGCTCCTGGCACAACCTTGGAATGTGGCTGCATCCCGCTGGGAAGTTCCGATCCTGCTTTTTGTTGGGTCCCTTCCACCCTGGATCCGTGTCCGTGCTGACCACGGGGTGTGGAAACACGGGAAAGATGTTTTAACCTCAGATCCTGGAGAAAAGATGGATGCAGCAGGACGTTAGAAGTTCTGATCCCACTTTTTGTTGGGTCCCTTCCACCCTGGATCCGTGTCCGTCCTGACCACGGGGTGTGGAAGCACAGGAAAAGTGTTTTAACCACAAATCCTGGAGAAATGTTGGATTTGGGAGGACCTTGGGGAAGGTGTTTTAACCACAAATCCTAGAGAAAAGGTGGATGTGGTGGGACATTAGAAGATCTGATCCTGCTTTTTGTTGGGTCCCTTCCACCCTGGATTCGTGTCCGTGCTGACCACGGAGTGTGGAAACACAGGAAAGGTGTTTTAACCACAAATCCTGGAGAAATGTTGGATTTGGGAGGACCTTGGGAAAGATGTTTTAACCTCAGATCCTGGAGAAAAGGTGGATGTGGTGTTAGGAGGAGTTCTGATCCTGCTTTTTGTTGGGTCCCTTCCATCCTGGATCCGTGTCCGTGCTGACCACGGGGTGTGGAAACACAGGAAAGGTGTTTCAACCACAAATCCTGGAGAAAAGACGGATGTGGGAGGACTTTGGGGAAGGTGTTTTAACCACAAATCCTAGAGAAAAGGTGGATGTGGTGGGACATTAGAAGATCTGATCCTGCGTTTTGTTGGGTCCCTTCCACCCTGGATCCGTGTCCGTGCTGACCACGGGGTGTGGAAACACAGGAAAGGTGTTTTAACCACAAATCCTGGAGAAATGTTGGATTTGGGAGGACCTTAGGAAAGGCGTTTTAACCTTGGATCCTGGAGAAAAGATGGATGTGGTGGGACATTAGAAGTTCTGATCCTGCTTTTTGTTGGGTCCCTCCTACCTTGGATCCGTGTCCGTGCTGATCACGGGGTGTGGAAACACGGGAAAGGTGTTTTAACCACAAATCCTGGAGAAAAGATGGATTTGGGAGGACCTTAGGAGAAGGTCTGATCCTGCTTTTTGCTGGGTCCCTCACAGCCTGGATCCGTGTCCGTGCTGATCACAGGAATCACAGGGAAGGTGTTTTAATCCTAAATCCTGGAGGAAAGATGGATTTGGAGGACCTTGGGAAAGGTGTTTTAACACTGGATCCTGGAAAAGAGATGGATTTGGGAGGACCTTGGGAAAGGTGTTTTAACCTCAGATCCTGGAGGAAAGATGGATGTAGCAGGACTTCGGAGCAGTTTCCCAGTAGCCAAAGGAGCTCCAAGAAGGAATTCCCTGGAAAGGGAATTTTCACCTGGATAAGGTGAATGGCCTCGAGCTGAAGGAGGGAAGGTTTAGATGGGATATAGGAGGAAATTCCTCTCTGTGAGGGTGGGGAGGGGCTGGGATGGAATTCCCAGAGAATCCATGGCTGCCCCATCCCTGGGAGTGTCCAAAGCCAGGACTGAAGATGTCCCTGAATGGCAGAGGAACGGGATGAGCTTTAAGATCCACCCCAAACCATCTCAGGATTCTCCATCCATATAAACAATCCTTCAATAATTTCATTTAAGCTGCTGTATCCCTGTGATTTTTCGGAGATATTTTTGCTGGACTTGAGGATCCACCAATTCCAAGCCTGCCTGGAACGAGGAGAGGAAGGAGAGGGAGCTCTGCTGCCTCTTTTGCCTTCAGAAACCTCAGCAGAGAAAAGGCTCTGCCTCTGCAGCCCTGCCTGAATTGCTTTTTTCATGCTCCAGATCCTGAATCCCAGGAGAAGCTCCAAGGAATGTCCCCAGATCAAAGCCATGCGACAGATGAAGGCTCAAATGTGCAATTTGTGGGATTTTCCCAGATCTTTATCTTTTGTGAGCTCCTGGTCAGCTTCCAGCCCTCTGGTCACTTGATGTGGCTCTTGAAAGGCTTGTTTGGGAAACAATCCCAAAAAATCACACTTCAAGGAGAAATTCCTCCCTTAAACCAATCCCAAACTCGGCGTTTGGGGTTCTGTGAGGCAGAGGTGCAGTGCTGGGCCACAAAGAGGGTTTTTCCTTAGTTTTGGGGTGGAAAAACTCCTCTAAAATCCTATTTCCAGCTGGAACACTTGAGGGGAAGGCAAACCTTGGGCAGGGTTTTAAAGAAGCTTTAAACCAATCTAAGACTACACAAAATGCTCCAAATTTGGCTGATTTTAATTAAACTACAGTGATTAAGCTGTCAGAGTGAGGAGAGGGATGTGTTGTAGGATCTCTTTCATGGGGTTTGGAGCGTGAGGAGGATCCTGGTGAAGGGGAGGATCTCGTTTTCCTGACAATTTGGGCTGCCAGAACATGACTCATGAAAAAAAAAAAAAAAAAAAAAAGAATTTTAACAGCAATTTTTAACAGCATTTTTGACCCTGTAAAATCCCTTCCAGTATCACAGCAATCCTGGTGCTTTGTACCTCTCAAATTGGGCATTTTTTAGGGACTGGTGGCTCCATTTCCCATTTAATTTCATTCCTGGGCCGTGTGCCCTGGAATTTTGGTGTTCCTGCAGCGCAGCAGGTGAGGGATTTGTTTGTGTCCGTGGTTTTGGGGCTGCCAGAGCCGTTCTGCTGCGGTGCACGAGGGTAACGCTGAATTTAGCTCTCGCCAAAGCGGGATTTAGGACTTTTTAAAAAACAAAACAGGAGCTAAACTCTGCCCTGAGCCTGAATTAGCACAGCCAGGTGATGTTTGTGGGGTGTGAGGGACATTTGTGGGCTCTGAGTGACATTTGTGGGCTCTGAGTGACGTTTGTGGGGTCTGAGGGCCATTTGTGAGCTGTGAGGGAAGTTTGTAGGTTGTGAGGGCCGTCTGTGGGGTCTGAGCAATGTTTGTAGGGTGTGAGGGAGGTTTGTGGGGTTTGAGGGCCATTTGTGGGATGTGAGGGAGGTGTGTGTGCCCTGAGTGACGTTTGTGGGGTCTGAGGGCCATTTGTGAGCTGTGAGGGTGGTTTGTGGGGTCTGAGGGTGGTTTGTGGGGTCTGAGGGTGGTTTGTGGGGTCTGAGGGTGGTTTGTGGGGTCTGAGCAATGTTTGTAGGGTGTGAGGGAAGTTTGTGTGCTCTGAAGGAGGTTTGTGGGGTCTGAGGGGGGTTTGTGGGGTCTGAGCAATGTTTGTAGGGTGTGAGGAAGGTTAGTGGGCTCTGAGTGACGTTTGTGGGGTTTGAGTGATGTTTGTAGGGTCTGAGGGCCATTTGTGAGCTGTGAGGGAGGTTTGTAGGTTGTGAGGGCTGTCTGTGGGCTCTGAGCAATGTTTGTAGGGTGTGAGGGAAGTTTGTGTGCTCTGAAGGAGGTTTGTGGGGTCTGAGGGTGGTTTGTGGGGTCTGAGCAATGTTTGTAGGGTGTGAGGGAGGTTTGTGTGCTCTGAAGGAGGTTTGTGGGGTCTGAGGGTGGTTTGTGGGGTCTGAGCAATGTTTGTAGGGTGTGAGGGAAGTTTGTGTGCTCTGAAGGAGGTTTGTGGGGTCTGAGGGGGGTTTGTGGGGTCTGAGCAATGTTTGTAGGGTGTGAGGAAGGTTAGTGGGCTCTGAGTGACGTTTGTGGGGTTTGAGTGACGTTTGTAGGGTCTGAGGGCCATTTGTGAGCTGTGAGGGAAGTTTGTAGGTTGTGAGGGCCGTCTGTGGGGTCTGAGCAATGTTTGTAGGGTATAAGGGAGGTTTGTGGGGTTTGAGGGCCATTTGTGGGGTGTGAGGGAGGTTTGTGTGCCCTGAGTGATGTTTGTAGGGTCTGAGGGCCATTTGTGAGCTGTGAGGGAGGTTTGTAGGTTGTGAGGGCCGTTTGTGGGCTCTGAGCAATGTTTGTAGGGTATGAGGGAGGTTTGTGGGGTCTGAGCAATGTTTGTAGGGTATGAGGGAGGTTTGTGGGGTCTGAGCAATGTTTGTAGGGTGTGAGGGAGGTTTGTGGGCTCTGAAGGAGGTTTGTGGGGTCTGAGGGCCATTTGTGGGGTGTAGGGGAGGTTTGTGGGGTGAGGGCCGTTTGTGGGCTCTGAGGGCAGTTTGTGGGGTCTGAGCAATGTTTGTAGGGTATGAGGGAGGTTTGTGGGGTCTGAGGGCCATTTGTGGGGTGTGAGGGAGGTGTGTGGGCTCTGAGCAATGTTTGTAGGGTGTGAAGGAGGTTTGTGGGGTCTGAGGGCCATTTGTGGGGTGTGAGGGAGGTGTGTGGGCTCTGAGCAATGTTTGTAGGGTGTGAAGGAGGTTTGTGGGGTCTGAGGGCCATTTGTGGGGTGTGAGGGAGGTGTGTGGGCTCTGAGCAATGTTTGTAGGGTGTGAAGGAGGTGTGTGGGCTCTGAGGGAGGTGTGTGGGGTTTGAGGGTCATTTGTGGGCTCTGAGGGCCATTTGTGGGGTGTGAGGAAGGTTTGTGTGCTCTGAGTGATGTTTGTAGGGTGTGAGGGCCATTTGTGGGCTCTGAGGGAGGTTTGTGGGGTCTGAGGGTCATTTGTGGGGTCTGAGGGTCATTTCTGGGGTCTGAGGGAGGTCTGTGTGCTCTGAGCTATGTGTGTAGGGTCTGAGGGAGGTTTGTAGGCTCTGAGGGAACTTTGTAGGCTCTGAGGCTGTTCCAGAACCTTCTGGCTGGCAGCAAAGTGCCTTCCCTGGGGCTCATCCCTTCCCAAGCTGCTGCCATTCTGCGGTCCTACAACAACAACAAATCCCTTTCCTGCCGCCACCCTGGCACGGCCCCGTGCGTTGGCACAGCAGGAGCTGCCCTGGGCGTCCCCCGGGGCCGTGGGGCTGCCATGTCCCGTTTTTAGGGACAGCCCCTGAGCCCTGTCCCCGTTGCAGGCCACGGCCCGGTGTCGTTCCCGCGGCACGAGGAGGAGCAGCTGCAGCGCTCGGTGAGCTGGCGGCCGTGCCTGCTGATCCTGGGCCAGAACTGCCGCGCCAAGGGCCGCCTGCTCAACACGCTGCTGGGCCAGGAGCTGCTGCCCGTGCCCGGGGCTGCCACTGCCACCAAGGAGCTGCTGCCCACCCCTGGGGCTGCCACTGCCACCGAGGAACTGCTGCCCACCCCTGGGGCTCCCACCGCGGCGCTGCTGCCTGGGGCTGGCACCAAGGAGCTGCTGCCCACCCCCGGGGCTGGCACTGGCACTGAAGAGCTGCTTTCCACCACTGGCACTGAAGAGCTGCTTTCCACCGCTGGGACTGTCACCAAGGAGCTG
The DNA here is from genome assembly GCF_026979565.1 of Vidua chalybeata. NCBI lineage: Eukaryota > Metazoa > Chordata > Aves > Passeriformes > Viduidae > Vidua > Vidua chalybeata. The sequence goes on from NC_071553.1 coordinate 3,886,155, forward strand.
CTGCCCACCCCCGGGGCTGGCACGGGCACCGAGGAGCGCTGCCGGCGCCGCCGGGTGCGCTTCACGCACGGGGCGCGGCCGCGGCTGAGCCTGGCGCTGCCCGGGCAGTACGAGCTGGTGCAGGCGCTGGTGGCACACAGCGGGCACTGGGACACCATCCCCGAGCAGGACCTGCAGGTGCCCGGGGACGCCGAGGATCCCGCGCAGAGGGTGGCAGAGCTGGAGGTGGTGCTGCCCTGCGCGCTGCTCAAGGTGAGCGTGGCACCGTGCCTGGCACTGCCGCGGTGCACGGGGAGCTTGGGGTGGCACTGCCACTGTCCTGGTCCGTGTGGAGCTTGGGGTGACACTGCCACTGTCCCTGGTCTGTGGAGAGCTTGGGGTGGCACTGCCACTGTCCCTGGTCTGTGGGGAGCTTGGGGTGGCACTGCCCTGTCCTGGTCCATGGGGAGCTTGGGGTGGCACTGCCACTGTCCTGGTCCGTGGGGAGCTTGGGGTGGCACTGCCACTGTCCTGGTCCATGGGGAGCTTGGGGTGGCACTGCCCTGTCCTGGTCCATGGGGAGCTTGGGGTGACACTGCCACTGTCCTGGTCCATGGGGAGCTTGGGGTGGCACTGCCACTGTCCTGGTCCATGGGGAGCTTGGGGTGGCACTGCCACTGTCCTGGTCTGTGGGGAGCTTGGGGTGGCACTGCCACTGTCCCTGGTCTGTGGGGAGCTTGGGGTGGCACTGCCACTGTCCCTGGCACATATGGGCTGGCATTTACAGCCCTGATAAATTAATTCCCAAATTGTCCCTGCCCTGGTCCATGGGGAGCTTGGGGTGGCACTGCCACAGCCCTGTTCAATGAACTCCTGTGCTGGCTCTTTCCTGGGACACTTGTCCTAAGTTTTGTCCTAAAACTCCAAGGATTTGGTCCAAAATCAGGAATTTGGAGTTAGGGATCAGCCTTGCAGGTGAAACTCCAGATCTGCTTTGAGGAATTCCGTTTTTTTGCTGCGTGAACAAATCCCAGGGCATTTTCCCAGGAAAAAAACCTCTCCAAAACAAACCTCCTCCTTTTTTATTTTCCCCAGGAAGTGGACATTGTGGTGGCTCCGTGCCGGGGCTTCCAGTCAGCTGAGGCCACCCTGGCCGAGTTTGTGAACCAGGTGCTGCCCGTTGTCACCTTTGCCATCAGCGAGCCCCAGCTGTCCCCATCGGACCAGGCAGAACTTCGGGAAATCAAAGAAAAATTCTCCCTCCCCATCTTCTTCCTCCGAATCCCCGAGGCCGGCAGTGAGCTGAGCTCCCCCAAAAACCCCACCAAGGCCAAATCCCCGCTGCACCTCCAGCTGCTGGATCTGGAATACCTGAGCCCCTCCAGCCCCTGCGGCTGCGGCGTTCCCGGCTCTTCCATGCTGGTGGAGCAGCTGGAGAAGCTGCGGCTGCTGAGCTCCTTCTCCAGGCAGGTGCTGCAGCAGCACCTGGTGGAGGCGGCCACGAGGCTGAGCGAGGTTCACGGGCGCTGCCTCAACATCTTCATCAACCAGGCCTTCGACATGCAGCGGGACCTGCAGATCACGCCCAAGCGGCTGGAGTACACGCGCAGGAAGGAGAACGAGCTCTACGAGTCGCTGATGGGCATCGCCAACCGCAAGCAGGAGGAGATGAAGGAGATGATCGTGGACACCCTGGGGAATATGAAGGAGGAGCTGCTGGAGGATGCTGCCAGTATGGAGTTCCGAGGTGGGAGCCAGCTGGAGGGTTTGGGGTGGGTGGGGGTGAGGGAGTCGGTAAGAAATGCAAAATCGGCGCAGGAGTTGGGTGGGATTCCAACCTGCAATTCCTGGATGGTCACGGAGCCCTAAATGCAGATCAGAATCAGGGATCGGGCAAATCCTGGCCACAGTAATTCCATTAATTCAGTGAGGCTCCAACCTGCAATTCCTGGATGGTCACAGAACCCCAAACAGGAATCAAAATCAGGAATCAGGTAAATCCTGGCCACAGTAATTCCATTAATTCAGTGAGACTCCAACCTGCAATTCCTGGATGGTCACAGAACCCCAAACAGGAATCAAAATCAGGAATCAGGTAAATCCTGGCCACAGTAATTCATGGATTCCAACCTGCAATTCCTGGATAGTCACAGAGCCCCAAACGCAAATCAGAATCGGGGATCAGGCAAATCCTGACCACAATAATTCATGGATTCCAATCTGCAGTTCCTGGATGGTCACAGAGCCCCAAACAAGGATGAAAATCAGAGATGAAGCAGATCATGACCACAGTAATTCATGGATTCAATGGGATTCCAACCTGCAATTCCTGGATGGTCACAGAACCCCAAACATGAATCAAAATCAGGGATCAGGCAAATCCTGACCATGATAATTCCAGGAATTCAGTGGGGCTCCTACCTGCAGTTCCTGGATGGTCACAGAACCCCAAATATGAATCAAAATCTGGGATCGAGCAGATCATGAGCACAATAATTAATGGATTCCAACCTGCAATTCCTGGATGGTCACGGAGCCCTAAACACAAATCAGAATCAGGGATCAGGCAAAACCTGACCACAGTAATTCCAGGAATTCAGTGAGGCTCCAACCTGCAATTCCTGAATGATTCCGGAACCCCAACCATGAATCAAAATCAGGGATCAGGCAGATCCTGGCCATGATAATTCATGGATTCAGTGAGGCTCCAGCCTGCAATTCCCAGATGGTCCCAGAAGCCTGAACATGAATCAAAATCAGGGATCAGGCAAATCCTGACCACGATAATTCCAGGAATTCACTGAGGCTCCAGCCTGCAATTCCTGGATGATCCCAGAAACTCAAACAAGGATGAAAATCAGGAGTCAGGCAAATCCTGACCACAGTAATTCCAGGAATTCAGTGAGGCTCCAACCTGCAATTCCTGGATGGTCACGGAGCCCTAAATGAAAATCAGAATCAGGGATCAGGCAAATTCTCACCATGATAATTCCAGGAATTCAGTGAGACTCCAACCTGCAACTCCTGGATGGTCCCAGAACCCCAAACACGGATGAAAATCAGGGATCAGACAATACCCATTTTTTAGCATGATCTGTTGGATGAAGTGATAATAATCTAGATAAAATAATTGTGGCTGTAATGGTCATAATCTTGGATAAAATCATTAATAATCTTGGATAAAATCATAATGATAATCTTGAATAAAATGGTCGTAATTGTAGATGAAATCATTAGTAATCTTGGATAAAATAATGGTGATAATATTGGATAAAATAATGGTGATAATCTTGGATAAAATAATTAATAATCTTGGATAAAATCATTAATAATCTTGGATAAAATAATGACGATAATACTGGATAAAATAATAATTAACAATCCTGGATAAAATGATCAAAATCTTGGATAAAATAATAATACTGGATAAAATAATAATTAATAATCTTGGATAAAATGATCATAATTTTGTCTAAAATAATAATAATAATAATAATGCAATTCTGGCATCATTGGGAAGAGCATTATTTTAAAACAACATTAGGAGCAGTTTGTGCTCCTCAGAGTGTTGCTGTTGGACACGAAATGGGCACACAGAAGCTTGGGAAGTTCAAAAGAGAAAAAGACCCAGTTTTATTCAAACATTTGGTATTTATAGAATTCCAAAGGTGACCATGGATTGGAGGATGGAATTACCACCTCTCCAACCACACTGGCCCAAAGATAATCAATCATTTCTCTCCACCCACAGAGAAATATGGAAACTATTCTATTTCTACATGAAATTGTGTGGGAGCTCTGACTCTCAAATATGTAAACATCATCAGAAGGCTAAAGAAGTTTCATGAGAACTTTAAAACTTCCAAAACCACTATAAAAGAAAACTTAACACTTTGAAAAATCGGGGCAACATCAGAGCATCCCTCAGGATGATTTTCCCTCCCTTTTCCTGCAGACATCATCATTCCCGAGAGCGGCGAGCCCGTCAGCTCCAAGGACATCAAGCGCTGCATCCAGCAGATCCAGGAGCTGATCATCTCCAGGCTGAACCAGGCCGTGGCCAACAAACTGATCAGCTCCGTGGATTACCTGCGCGAGAGCTTCGTGGGGACCCTGGAGCGCTGCCTCAAGAGCCTGGAGGAGTCCTGGGAGGGCTCCGTGCACCCGCCCCGGGGGCTGGAGAAACCCCGCGAGGCCTCCGGCCACATCACCAGCAACTATCTCAAACAGGTCTGCAACGGGGCTGCAGTGGGACCAAACGGGGGGGAAAGGGCCAAATTATGGCTATAAAAACACGGGAGATAACGTTAAATCGCTATAGAATAACCCATGTATGGCCATGAAACACACGGGAGATAATGCAGTAAATCAATTAGCTCCTAAATCTGTATAAATAATCCATTTATGGCCATGAAACACATGGGAGATAATGCAGTAAATCAATTAGTTCCTAAATTGCTATAAAATAATCAATTTATGGCCATAAAACACACATGAGGTAACACAGTAAATCAATTAGCTCCTAAATCTGTATAAATAATCCATTTATGGCCATGAAACACACATCAGGTAACGCAGTAAATCAATTAGCTCCTAAAGCACTATAGAATAATACATTTATGGCCATGAAACACACATGAGATAATGCAGTAAATCAATTAGCTCCTAAATCTGTATAAAATAATCAAATTACAGCATAAAACCACACATGAGATAACACAATAAATCAATGGAAAATAACACAGTAAATCAATTAGCTCCTATATCTGTATAAATAATCCATTTATGGCCATGAAACACACGGGAGATAATGCAGTAAATCAATTAGCTAGTAAATTGCTATAGACCATGAAACACGTGTGAGGTAACACAGTAAATCCATTAGCTCCTAAATCTGTATGAAATAATCAATTTATGGCCATGAAACACACATGAGGTAACACAGTAAATCAATTAGCTCCTAAATCTGTATAAATAATCAATTTATGGCCATGAAACACACGAGATAACACATTAAATCAATTAGCTCCTAAATCTGTATAAAATAATCAAATTACAGCATAAAACCACACATGAGATAACACAATAAATCAATGGAAAATAACACAGTAAATCAATTAGCTCCTAAATTTTTATGAAATAATCAATTTATGGCCATAAAACACACATGAAACAACACAATAAATCAATTTGCTCCTAAAGCTGTATAACCAGCCTAGAACCTCCCATAAAATAATATCATAAATCAATTATTTCCTAAACCTGTATAAAATAATCAAATTACAGCCTAAAACACTCATGAAATAACACAATAAATCAATTAGCTCTTAAACTTCTATAAAATAATCAAATTACAGCCTAGAACCACCAATGAAATAATACAGTAAATCAATATGAAATAACACAATAACTCAATTATCTCATAAACTTTTATAAAATAATCAAATTATGACCTAGAACCACCCATGAAACAACACAATAAATCAATTTGCTCCTAAACCTGTATAAAATAATCAAATTAAAGCCTGAAAACACCCATGCAACAACACAATAAATCAATTAACCGTGTGATTTATGGACTATCCCAATTTTTTCCATTTTCACAGGCTCTGGCAAAGCTCCTGGCTGGCAGAATTCCCATTTTTCCCTCTTTTCCCTGCTTTTCCAGATCCTGAACGCAGCCTATCACGTGGAGGTCACTTTCCACTCGGGCTCCACGGTGACCAGGATGCTGTGGGAACAGATCAAACAGGTATGGACGCTTGGAAAAGGGAATTTTGGAGCAAAGAATCCTCTAAATTCACTCTGGGAGTTTACTCCTGGAGATTTCCATGCCTGGAAGTGCCCCAGGATGGAGTTGGAGCAACCTGGGCTGGTGGAATGGGATAAAATTTAAAATCCTTTCCAGTCCAAGCCATTCTGGGAATTCCAGGATTCTCATCCAGAGGGGATTGATCACGATATTGATGGGGAAATCAGGGAGAGCTGTTCCCAAATGGGTGAAATTTCCAGGGAAGCAGCTTTTTCCTGGGCCAAGGTGTGGAAATTCCAGGTGTTGGAATCAGCACTTCCTGTAATTAGTGGGTAATTAAATTGCTCTGCCTCACCCTTCGTTAGAAACCACGGAATTACAGAGTGGATCCCTGTCCCAGGAAGGGAGGAGGAGGAGGAATCTGGAGTTTGTTCCCCTCTGAGCTGGGATTAGTTGAGGAAAAGTCTTGTTCTTGCTCATCCATCCGAGGAGGGAATGAAATTCCAGCTCAGAGCAGGAATTTCAGGAAGGAATTTAGGCTGGATCTTAGGAAAAGGTTTTTGACTAAAAGAGTGATAAAGTGCCCGGGGAAGTGGTGGAGTCACCATTCCTGGATGTGTTTAAAAAAAAAAGATCAGATGTGGTGCCTTGGATTTGGGACAGATTTTTGGGATTTGTGCCATGGATTGGGGCTGAGTGCAGGGATTGGTGCCTTGGATTTGGGGCTGATTGCAGGGATTTGTGCCTTGGATTTGGGGCTGATTTTTGGGACTTGTGCTTTGGGTTCGGGGCTGATTTTGGGGTTTGGGGGCTGATTGCAGGGATTTGTGCCTTGGATTTAGGGTTTATTCCAGGAATTGGTACCTTGGATTTGGGGTTGATTGCAGGGATTTGTGCTTTGGGTTCGGGGCTGATTTTGGGGTTTGGGGGCTGATTGCAGGGATTTGTGCCTTGGATTTAGGGTTTATTCCAGGAACTGGTGCCTTGAATTGGGGCTGATTTTTGGGATTGGGGCCTTGGGTTCAGAGCTGATTTTTGGGATTTAGATGAGGTGTTGGGGCTGGGCTGATCTCAAAGGTCTCTCCCAACGTGGCGATTCTCTGATTCCGGGCTTTTCCCAGATAATCCAGCGGATCACGTGGGTCAGCCCCCCGGCCATCACCAGCGACTGGAAGAGGAAGGTGGCCCAGGATGCCATCGAGAGCCTCAGCGCCTCCAAACTGGCCAAGAGCATCTGCAGCCAGTTCCGCACGCGCCTCAACAGCTCCCACGAGGCCTTCGCCGCCTCCCTGCGCCAGGTCAGGGGGAAAAACTGCCCAGCAGCTCAGGGCTGGGGCTGGGAAGTGGAATTTTAACTGTAAAAACACCAAAAAACTGCCCAGCAGCTCAGGGCTGGGGCTGGGAAGTGGAATTTTAACTGTAAAAACACCAAAAAACTGCCCAGCAGCTCAGGGCTGGGGCTGGGAAGTGGAATTTTAACTGTAAAAACACCAAAAAACTGCCCAGCAGCTCAGGGCTGGGGCTGGGAAGTGGAGTTTTAACTGTAAAAACACCAAAAAAACTGCCCAGGAGTTTGGGGCAGGGTCTGGGAAGTTGAATTTTAACTGTAAAAACACCAAAAAACTGCCCAGCAGCTCAGGGAATCGATATAAATATAGATCTATATATCTGAATATATATATATATATATGTAAATCTATATATATCTAAATCTATATGTATCTCTAAATATATATATCTAAATCTCTATACATCTAAATCTATACATCTAAATCTATATGTATCTCTAAATTGATATGTATATCTAAGTATACAATCTCTAAATCTATATATCTAAATATCTATATATTTAAATCCATATTTATAAGTATATATATCTAAATTATATATAAATATCTATATATCTAAATCTATATGTATAAGTATATATCTCTAAATCTATATATCTAAATATCTATATATCTAAATCTATATGTATAAGTATATATCTCTAAATGTATATATAAATTTCTATACATCTAAATCTATATGTATCTCTAAATCGATATGTATATCTAAGTATGCATCTCTAAATCTCTATATCTAAATATGTATATATTTAAATCCATATGCATCCCTACATCTGTCTATCTCTCTCTAAATCCACCTCTCCCTAAGTCTGTGTGTATCTCTAAGGCTCTGTCCGTGCACGTCTCTAAACCTCTGTGTGTGTGTAAATCCACGGAGCCGCCTGTGTGCCGGTGCGGGCGGTGTTTGTTTGGTGCGGGCGGTGTTTGGTGTTTGGTGCAGACAGTGTTTGGTGTTTGGTGCGGGCGGTGTTTGGTGTTTGGTGCGGGCGGTGTTTGTTTGGTGCAGGCAGTGTTTGGTGTTTGGTGTGGGTGGTGTTTGGTGTTTGGTGCGGGTGGTGTTTGGTGTTTGGTGCGGGCGATGTTTGGTGTTTGGTGTGGGCGGTGTTTGGCGTTTGGTGCGGGCGGTGTTTGGTGTTTGGTGCGGGCAGTGTTTGGTGTTTGGTGCGGGCGGTGTTTGGTGTTTGGTGCGGGCGGTGTTTGGTGTTTGGTGCGGGCGGTGTTTGGTGTTTGGTGCGGGCGGTGTTTGGTGCGGGCGGTGTTTGGTGTTTGGTGCAGGCGGTGTTTGGTGCGGGCGGTGTTTGGTGTTTGGTGCGGGCGGTGTTTGGTGCGGGCGGTGTTTGGTGTTTGGTGCAGGCGGTGTTTGGTGCGGGCGGTGTTTGGTGTTTGGTGCGGGCGGTGTTTGTTTGGTGCGGGCGGTGTTTGGTGTTTGGTGCAGGTGGTGTTTGTTTGGTGCAGGCAGTGTTTGGTGTTTGGTGCAGGCAGTGTTTGGTGTTTGGTGCAGGCAGTGTTTGGTGTTTGGTGCAGGCAGTGTTTGGTGTTTGGTGCAGGCAGTGTTTGGTGTTTGGTGCAGGCAGTGTTTGGTGTTTGGTGTGGGCGGTGTTTGGCGTTTGGTGCGGGCGGTGTTTGGTGTTTGGTGCAGGCAGTGTTTGGTGTTTGGTGTGGGCAGTGTTTGGTGCGGGCGGTGTTTGGTGTTTGGTGCAGGCAGTGTTTGGTGTTTGGTGCGGGCGGTGTTTGGTGCAGGCGGTGTTTGTTTGGTGCGGGCGGTGTTTGGTGTTTGGTGCGGGCGGTGTTTGGTGTTTGGTGCAGGCGGTGTTTGGTGTTTGGTGCGGGCGGTGTTTGGTGCAGGCGGTGTTTGTTTGGTGCGGGCGGTGTTTGGTGTTTGGTGCGGGCGGTGTTTGGTGTTTGGTGCGGGCGGTGTTTGGTGTTTGGTGCGGGCGGTGTTTGGTGCGGGCGGTGTTTGGTGTTTGGTGCGGGCGGTGTTTGTTTGGTGCGGGCGGTGTTTGTTTGGTGCGGGCGGTGTTTGGTGTTTGGTGCGGGTGGTGTTTGGTGCAGGCAGTGTTTGGTATTTGGTGCGGGCAGTGTTTGGTGATTAGTGCGGGCGGTGTTTGTTTGGTGCGGGCAGTGTTTGGTGTGGGCGGTGTTTGTTTGGTGTAGGTGATGTTTGTTTGGTGTAGGTGATGTTTGTTTGGTGTAGGTGATGTTTGTTTGGTGCGGGCGGTGTTTGGTGCAGGTGGTGTTTGGTGCAGGCAGTGTTTGGTGTTTGGTGCGGGTGGTGTTTGGTGTTTGGTGCAGGCAGTGTTTGGTGTTTGGTGCGGGCGGTGTTTGGTGTTTGGTGCGGGCGGTGTTTGGTGTTTGGTGCAGGCAGTGTTTGGTGTTTGGTGCGGGTGGCGTTTGGTGCAGGCGGCGTTTGCGGGCTGTGCTCCCGCGAGCCGCGCTCGCTGATTTCCGGATGGATTTACCGTGTGGCCCCGCAGCTGGAGGACGGCCACTCGGGCCGGCTCGAGAGGACCGAGGACCTGTGGCTGCGCGTGAGGAAGGAGCACGCGCCGCGGCTGGCCCGGCTCTCGCTGGAGAGCAGATCCCTGCAGGACGTGCTGCTGCACGGTGAGACTCCTGCTGGGAGGGGATCCTGCTGGGAATGGGATCCTAATGTCATCCTGCTGGGAGTGGGATCCTGCTGGGAGTGATTCCTGCTGGGATCCTGCTGGGAATGGGATCCTGCTAGGAGTGATTCCTGGTAGGAGCGATTCCTGCCGTGAATGGGATTCTGCTAGGAGGGGGATCCTGCTGGCAGTGGGTTCCTGCTCCCCCTCCTCCCCAGCAGTGGTGGGGAGAAGGAATTTGGATTTTCATGGCATTTTCCAGAAAATCCAGTTTGGATTTTCATTCCATTTTCCACCTAGGTTTCAACGGGCACCTCCCAACTACCTCACAGCTGGGAATGTGCAGGAGGGAAAAATGTGGATTGGGGCTGATTGCAGGGATTTGTGCCTTGGATTTAGGGCTGATTATTGGGATTGGTGCCTTGGATTTGGGGCTGATTGCAGGGATTAGGGTCTGATTGCAGGGATTTGTGCCTTGGATTGAGGCTGATTTTTGGGATTTCTGCCTTGGATTGGGGCTGATTGCAGGGATTGGTGCCTTAGAATGGGGCTATTTTTTGGGATTTGTCACCTTGGATTAGGGCTGATTGCAGGGACTGGGGCTGGTTTTTGTGGCATGGATTGGGGGCTGTTTTTGGGGATTGGTGCCTTGGATTGGGGCTGATTCCAGGGATTTGTGCCTGGGATTTGTGCCTTGGATTGGGGCTGTTTTTTTGGGATTTGTGCCTGGGATTGGGGCTGTTTTTGGGATTTGTGCCTGGGATTGGGGCTGTTTTTGGGATTTGTGCCTGGGATTGGGGCTGTTTTTGGGATTTGTGCCTTGGATTGGGGGCTGATTGCAGGGATTGGTGCCTTGGATTGGGGCTGTTTTTGGGATTTGTGCCTGGGATTTGTGCCTTGGATTGGGGCTGTTTTTGGGAATTTTGCCTGGTATTGGGGCTGTTTTTTGGGATTTGTGCCTGGGATTTGGGCTGTTTTTGGGATTTGTGCCTGGGACTGGGGCTGATTCCAGGGATTTGTGCCTTGCAGGGAAGCCCAAGCTGGGCAGGGAGCTGGGCCGAGGCCAGTACGGGGTGGTGTACCTGTGTGACAGCTGGGGGGGACACTTCCCCTGCGCCCTCAAATCCGTCGTCCCTCCGGATGAGAAGCACTGGAACGACCTGGCACTGGAATTTCACTACATGAGGTTTGTATCCTGAGTGCTTTCCCCGTTCCACAGGGATCTGACTGATTTCCCAGGGTTATTCAGGCTGGAAGAGCCCCCAGCCTGTGGCTGATGTCCCCTTTGTCACCCCTCAGAGTGCCACACCCAGGTTTGCTGCAGGAATCTGGGATTGGAGCTCCTGGAATGCTCAGCCAGGGATGCTCCTTCCTGCCTTAATCAAGTCCCCTTCTCTGCTGCCTGTGCTGTCCAAATTCAGAGGAAATTCGAGTTTACAGACCATAATAAGCAGCAATTCTCCTCCCCTGATTCCTGGTGGTCAATCCTCTCTCTTTTCCCACTCCTTGTCCTGCCTGAATTCCCAAAAAAGCCAAGGATGGCTCTGGCAGTGCAGAGAGCAGCTGGTTTGCAGTAAACAGCTGCAGGCACAGCCAGCTGAAAGAAGAATGGGTTTTTTTTGTGACTCTAACTTTTAAAAAGGCTTTTTTCTTTTGAGTTTAATTGGCTCAGACAGCTGAGGGTTGTGCTGCTCTGAGCCGTGCTGGGAAATTTTGCTAAATCTGCAGCTCTGGGGCTTCTTCCCTTGGCCTGGGCTAGAGACTGGGGACAAAAAATGACCCAAATTTTCTGTGCTGAATCTGCTCCACGTCCCTGCAGGGACTCAGGGGCCAAAAATGACCCCAGTTTTTTATGCTGAACCTGCTTCAGGTCCCCTCAGGGATTCCCTTGGCCTGGGCTGAAGAACAGGGCCAAAAATTTTCTGTGCTGAACGTTCTGCAGAGATTTTGGGGCTTGTTCCCTTGGCCTGGGCTGGAGGATGGGATAAAAATGACCCAAATTTTTTGTGCTGAATCTGCTCCAGGTCCCTGCAAGGACTTGGGGCAAAAATGATCCCAATTTTTTGTGCTGAACCTTCTGCAGGTCCCTGCAGGGACTCTGGGGCTTGTTCCCTTGGCCTGGAGGATGGGATAAAAATGACCCAAATTTTCTGTGCTAAGCCTTCTGCAGATATTTTGGGGCTTGTTCCCTTGGCCTGGGCTGGAGTTTAGGATAAAAATGACCCAGTTTTGTGTGCTGACCCCTCTGCAGGTCCCTGCAGTCCCACGAGAGGCTGGTGCACCTGCATGGCTCCGTTATTGATTATGGCTATGGAGGAGGCTCCAGCATTGCTGTGCTGCTGATCATGGAGAGGCTGCACAGGGACCTCTACACGGGGCTGAAGGTGCCAAATTCTCTTATTCAATATTTATTTTATTTTTATTTTATCCCTGGAAGTGCCAGGACAGAGATTGGAGCAACCTGGTTTAGTGGGAAGTATCCCCCCGCCCATGGGATGAGTTTTAATCTCCTTTCCAACCCAAAACTGATTCTCTAATTTAAAAAAAAATCACCATTAATCCATAAAACAAAGCTGGAATTTCTCAATTTTGGTAAAGAAGAGCAGGCCAAAGTAACTTTTAGGCATAAAATCTGTGTTTCTCCCCTCAGACTAAACCTGGTTTAGTGGGAAGTGTCCCCCTTCCCATGGGATGAGTTCTGATCTCCCTTCCAACCCAAACCTGTGAGTCTCTAATTTAAAAAAATCACCATTGATCTGCAAAACAAAGCTGGAATTGTTCAATTTTCAGTGTTCTGGTAAAGAAGAGCAGGCCAAAGTAACTTTTAGGAATAAAATCCATGTTTTTCCCTCAGACTAAATCTGGTTAATGGGAAATGTCCCCCTACCCATGGGATGAGTTTTCATCTCCCTTCCAACCAAAAATGTATTCTATAATTAAAAATTCCCCATTAATCTGTAAAACAAAACTGGAATTATTCAATTTTCAGTGTTTTGGTAAAGAAGAGCAGGCCAAAGCAACTTTTAGACATAAAATCCATGTTTTTCCCCTCAGACTAAATCTGGTTTAGTGAGAAATGTCCCTGCCCATGGGATGAGTTTTAATCTCCTTTCCAACCCAAAACTGATTCCCTAATTTTAAAAATTCCCCATTAACCTGTAAAACAAAGCTGGAATGACTCAATTTTGGCAAAGAAGAGCAGGCCAAAGCAACTTTTAGGAATAAAATCTGAGTTTTTCCCTCAGACTAAACCTGGTTTAGTGGGAAATCTCCCCCTTCCCATGGGATGAGTTTTGATCTCCCTTCCAACCTAAACCTGTGAGTCTGTAATTAAAAAAAAAAATCACCATTAATCTGTAAAACAAAGCTGGAATTGTTCAATTTTCAGTGTTCTGGTAAAGAAGAGCAGGCCAAAGTAACTTTTAGGAATAAAATCTGAGTTTTTCCCTGAGACTAAATCCAGTTAATGGGAAATGTCCCCCTACCCATGGGATGAGTTTTAATCTCCTTTCCAACCCAAAATGTATTCTCTAATTAAAAATTCCCCATTAATCTGCAAAACAAAGCTGGAATTGTTCAATTTTCAGTGTTCTGGTAAAGAAGAGCAGGCCAAAGTAACTTTTAGGAATAAAATCTGAGTTTTTCCCTCAGCCTAAACCTGGTTTAGTGGGAAATCTCCCCCTTCCCATGGGATGAGTTTTCCTCTCCCTTCCAACCCAAAACTGATTCTCTAATTAAGAATTCCCCACTAATCTGTAAAACAAAGCTGGAATGCCTCAATTTTGGTAAAGAAGAGCAGGCTAAAGTAACTTTTAGGACTAAAATCCCTGTTTTTCCCCTCAGGCTGGGCTGGAATTGGAGCCACGGTTGCAGATTGCGTTGGATGTGGTGGAAGGGATCCGGTACCTGCACAGCCAGGGCTTGGTGCACAGGGATATCAAACTCAAAAACGTCCTGGTAAGGAAAATCCCTGCCTCTGCCTCATCCCAGAGCCTTTTTTGTGAGGAAATAAAAAGAAGCTTTAAGTGAGGGAATAAATTTCTCCACATATTTTAAGCTGTGCTGGTGTCAGCCACAGGGAGGTTTTGCTGCCTCCTTTCCTGGCTGGAAGTCTGGGGCAAAGGGAGCAGGAGGCACCAATTAATGCTGGCTTTATGTACAAAATCACAGATTTTGATTGGGACACTGTCATTGCAGCAGGCTGGGTAATGATTGGAATTGATTGACTCCATGGTTCACAGAATAATAATCAATAATAATCAATAATAATCTTTATTAAAACACCCATTGCTTTTTTAGAGACAGTTATGATACAGGTGGACCTTGTTGGTCCTCCAGAACAAACACCATCACCACTGGCTAATGAAGAAACCAGCCTTTGGTAAACAAATCTCCACAAGACATTCCACACGTGCACAACAAGAGGTGCAGCAAGGAGATAAGAATTGTTTCTGGTTCTTTTCTCTGATCTTCTCACAGCCTTTTTTTCCCAGGAAAATGCCTGGGAAAGTTGTGTGTTTCTTTCTGTGACCAGAGAGGTGCTGCCCAGAGCACATCTCGAGCTGTGCATTTCCCAGATCAGTCTCATTTCATGGTTATGACAATGTAATAATTAACAATTGTTTATTTCCCAGATCAGTCTCATTTCATTGGTTATGACAATGTAATCATTAATACCTGTTTATTTCCCAGATAAGTCTCATTTCATGGTTATGAAAATGTAATAATTAATACCTCTTTATTTCCCAGATCAGTCTCATTTCATGGTTAGGACAATGTAATAATTAATATCTGTTTATTTCCCAGATCAGTCTCATTTCATGGTTAGGACAATGTAATAATTAATATCTGTTTATTTCCCAGATCAGTCTCATTTCATTGGTTATGAAAATGTAATCATTAACAATTGTTTATTTCCCAGATCAGTCTCATTTCATGGTTAGGACAATGGGAAGATGCCAGCAGCTCACATCCTCAGCAGCAGACACAGAACTCAGAGTTACAACTCACTTTAAAAGTTTTTTGGGAAAGTTGTGTTTCTCTCAGAGAGCTGCTGCCACAGAACACATCTCGAGCTGTTTATTTCCCAGCATTTTTGGGAATAGAGGGGATTTTTTTTTAATAGCTTCTCTCAGAAAAAACAAAATTATTAAGTTTTGTTTTGTTTTTTTTTTTTTTGTAAAACCAGCACAATAGCAAAAATCAATATTTTTATGGGAGAAATGAAGTTCTCACCTGCCTGCCTGTGGCTTTTTCCCCAGCTGGACAAAAAGAATCGGGCCAAAATCACGGATTTGGGGTTCTGCAAACCCGAGGCGATGATGTCTGGCAGCATCGTGGGCACCCCCATCCACATGGCTCCCGAGCTCTTCACAGGTAGGATCCCCCTGAATCCACTGCTCTGCCTGGAATTCTGAACACAATTCCTTGGAATTCGTCTCTCAGCTGCTCCTGAGACCATTCCAAGCCCAGGAATTTCCCTGCTTTCCATGCATGCTCTGGATTTTTCCTGTGTTTTAAGTGCCACTCCTGACAGAGGATAATGGGGTTGGATCAGCTCTGCTGAGGTGATTAACACCCTTGCAATTAGAAGGGTAAATGCTAATTAGGGGGAAGCTGGAAATCCTTGGCTTTCACAGGGAAATACTCCAGGAAGGATTCCCTGGAAGGAGTTTCCAAGGATTCGCTGGGAATTCTGGCAGCTGCCCTGAGGGTTTTTCCTGAGTTTTGGAAGCACTGGGAAGTTCCAATCCCACTTATCCCAACACTTTTGGTCTGTCAGAGCTGTCCTGCTTGGATAAGGTTGGGATGGAATGGAAGCAACTCTGTTGGTGTGGATTTAGGGGATTTCTGGGATATTTCTGGGGCTGTTTGCCTCTGACAGAGCTGAGCCTTACAGCTGTTGGTGTTTAAAATACACCTGAGCTCAGTTTGGGAATTCCTGGTACAGCTTAAATTTATAAATCCTGGGAACTGGAAAAGCCTAACCTTGATCCCAGCTCCTGCTGCCTTCCTGGGTTTCACACAGGTTTTGCCTCCCTGCTATGGGATTGAGGTTTAAATTTGGGGAAGTGAAAGCCTGGAATCACCTCTCAGCCTGCCCAGCTCCCAGTGATTTTTTTCCCTGCTGATCCCACGTGGTTTTTTCCCAGGGAAATACGACAATTCCGTGGATGTTTATGCCTTTGGGATCCTGTTCTGGTACCTCTGCTCGGGCCACGTGAAGTTACCCGAGGCTTTTGAGAGGTGTGCGAGCAAAGATCACCTGTGGAACAACGTCAGGAGAGGTACCTGGGCTCAGCTCTGAAACGCCTGAGCTGGTGGGAAAATCCAGTTTTATTCTGCCACGGGATGGGATATCCCTTCCAACCCAACCCATTCCAGGGCTCCCTGGGCTGCTTTGGATGGGATATTGGGAATAAATCCTTCCCTGGGATGGAATTCCCAGAGGATCTGTGGCTGCTCCATCCTTAGCAGTGTCCCAGGCTCCAGCCTGGGGATTGGGGAAGGTGTCCCTGCCCATGGAATGGGATGAGGTCAAGGTCCCTTCCAACCCAGCCCTGTGTTCCAGTCCACGATTCCATGGATTTGGCCACCCTCTGGAAGTGCCCCCCCAGTGCCCTCAGCGATTCCTTGGCAGCATTGCTGGAATGTGCCCCTTTCCCAGGAGCTCCAACCCCCACCCACCCCCTCCACCTGTTTTCCCTGGATGTGAGCAGGGCTTTCCCTGGAAATTCCTGGTGATCCTGTGGTGCCACCTGTTCTCCCTGGAAAACCCTGGCATTCCTGGTGATCCCACTGTGCCACCCACCCCCTCCACTTGCTTTCCCTGGATGTGAGCAGGGCTTTCCCTAGAAATTCCTGGAAATTCCTGGTGATCCAGCTGTGCCACCCAACCCCTCCACCTGTTTTCCCTGGATGTGAGCAGGGCTTTCCCTAGAAATTCCTGGTGATCCTGCTGTGCCACCCACCCCCTCCACCTGTTTTCCCTGGATATGAGCAGGGCTTTCCCTGGAAATTCCTGGCATTCCTGGTGATCCCGCTGTGTTTCCAGGGGTGCGTCCGGAGCGGCTCCCGGTGTTTGACGAGGAATGCTGGCAGCTGATGGAAGCCTGCTGGGACGGGGACTCCTCCCAGCGGCCTCTCCTGGGAATCGTGCAGCCCATGCTCCAGGGAATCATGGACAGGCTCTGCCGGGCCGGCTCCGAGCATCCCAGCAAAGGCCTGGATGACTCCACCTGAGCGGGAATTGCGGCGGGATTTTGGGAATTCCAGCCCCGCCTCTGCCGTGGAGCTGCGAGCCAGCCCTGAGGGGGGACAGGGAGGAGCTCCAAGGGGTGGCAGCTCCATCCCAATCCCACCCCGTTATCCTATGGAATTGTGTGGGACAGGGAGGGGCTCAGGGAGTGACAGCTCAATCCCACCCCGTTATCCTATGGAATTGTGTGGGACAGGGAGGGGCTCAGGGGGTGACAGCTCAATCCCACCCCGTTATCCTATGGAATTGTGTGGGACAGGGGGTGGCAGCTCCATCCCAATCCCACCCCCTTATCCTATGGAATTGTTTGGGACAGGGAGGGGTTCCGAGGGGGCTCAAGGGGTGGCAGCTCCATCCCAATCCCACCCTGTTATCCTATGGAATTGTGTGGGACAGGGAGGGGTGACAGCTCAATCCCACCCCGTTATCCCTACGGAATTGTTTGGGACAGGGGGTGGCAGCTCCATCCCAATCCCACCCTGTTATCCCTACGGAATTGTTTGGGACAGGGAGGGGTTCCGAGGGGGCTCAAGGGGTGGCAGCTCCATCCCAATCCCACCCCGTTATCCTATGGAATTGTTTGGGACAGGGAGGGGTGACAGCTCAATCCCACCCTGTTATCCCTATGGAATTGTTTGGGACAGGGAGTGACAGCTCCATCCCAATCCCACCCTGTTATCCTATGGAATTGTGTGGGACAGAGAGGGGCTCAGGGGGTGGCAGCTCCATCCCAATCCCACCCCGTTATCCCTACGGAATTGTTTGGGACAGGGAGTGACAGCTCCATCCCAATCCCACCCCGTTATCCTATGGAATTGTTTGGGACAGGGGGAGGCCAGCTCCATCCCAATCCCACCCCGTTATCCTATGGAATTGTGTGGGACAGGGGGTGCCAGCTCCATCCCAATCCCACCCTGTTATCCTATGGAATTGTGTGGGACAGGGAGTGACAGCTCCATCCCAATCCCACCCTGTTATCCCTACGGAATTGCGTGGCCAAGGGATGGAAAACCCAAACCCTTCGGACTCACGGGAGGGGCTTTGCCAATCCCAAGCCTTGGGAGGGATCTGTGGGATGGGAAAATCCCTTCCCAAAGCCCCGGGGGAACGATCCCGCTCCTCCCTCTGCCGCTGGCAGCAATTCCAGAGCGCTCGGAGAGGAAGGAAGAGGCACCAAACTTTAGGATGAGGAAGTGTTGGGAAGCTCCAAGGAGCTGGAAATGTTTACATGGACAGGAGCAAAGCTTCCGTGTTTTTCTACGGGGACTTGGAAAACCCCACCTGGATAAGCTATTGATCCCTAATCCCACCTTTTCCTCCTCTTTTTTTCCTTCTCTTTCGCTTCCTTCAATTTCCTGGAATGGCTGGAGAAACCTTCCCTTGCTTCCACACCGCATTCCTCAGAGGTTCTGCTTTGCAGCAGCACAAAAAAGTCCTTAAAAATATTGATTTATCCCATGGGGGGAAAGTGCCAAAATTCCTTTGAAATCAGGATTTGGGGCTTGGAATTCATGGGATTGTCGTGGCAGTTTTAAATTGGGCTGAGCGTGCACAGGAATGTTTTAAAAAAAATGAGGATTTGATTTTCCAGCTTTTTTTTTTTGTTTTTTTTTTTTTCCAAATTGGATGGGAAGAAAGATCCTTCCTTCTTCCCCTCACTTTCACTCCAGGGCTGGAATTTGGTTGGAAAGAATTAAAAAAAAAAAAAAAAAAATGGGGATAGAGAAGAGGGGGATCCTGGGCAAGGTCGTCTTTCCCAAATTCCTGGAAATCCCAGTTTGCTTCCTGCATTTTTGGGGTGGGATTGGGCTGGTCTGGAGCAGGAAACGCCCCTTGGTGGCTCCATGAGGAACTGAGGAGTTGGGAATTCTCCCTGGAATTCCCAGGGAAGGTGGAATTCCTTGGCTGAAATTCCAGCTGCCCGTGGCCGAGGATGGGTTTAGTGGGAATCTTTTCCTTTCTTTGTGCAATAAAATGGATTCAGGAGCTTTTTATGGAGGAAAAATGAAAAAACAAAACAAAACAAAACAAAACAAAACAAAAAAAGGCTTTTTTTTGTTCCTTCCTTGCACCCGTGGGGGATGGGCTGGAATTCCTGGTGGGATGGGGACGGATCCAACCTCCCCTGCCATTCCAGAGGGGTTTTTTATGGATCCAATCCCTGTTTTGGAATTCCAGAGTGGGATTTTTATGGATCCAGTCCTTGTTCTGCCATTCCAGAGTGGGTTTTTATGGATCCAATCCCTGTTTTGGAATTCCAGAGTGGTTTTTTTATGGATCCAGTCCCTGCTCTGGCATTCCCAGAGTGGATTTGGATGGATCCATCCTCTCCTGCCTTTTCCAGAGTGAGTTTTTTATGGATCCATCCTCTCCTGGCATTCCCAGAATGTTTTTTATGGATCCAATCCAAGCTCTGCCATTCCAGAGTGGTTTTTATGGATCCAATCCCTGTTTTGGCATTCCCAGAATGGATTTGGATGGATCCATCCTCTCCTGCCATTCCCAGAGTGGGTTTTTATGGATCCAATCCCTGTTTTGGAATTCCAGAGTGGGATTTTTATGGATCCAGCCCCTTTTTGGCATTCCCAGAGTGGATTTGGATGGATCCAACTTTTCCTGCCTTTTCCAGAGTGGTTTTTAATGGATCCAATCCCTGTTTTGGAATTCCAGAGTGGGATTTTTATGGATCCAATCCTTGTTC
Organism: Vidua chalybeata; assembly: GCF_026979565.1. Lineage (NCBI taxonomy): Eukaryota > Metazoa > Chordata > Aves > Passeriformes > Viduidae > Vidua > Vidua chalybeata. Next base: position 3,905,797 of record NC_071553.1, read on the forward strand.
TGGCATTCCCAGAGTGGATTTGTGCAGATCCTCTGGAAAAGCAGGAATGGCCCTTAGGGAAAAGCTCTGGAAAATTGGGAATGGCTCTGAGGAAAAACCTCTGGAAAAGTGGGACCTGCCTTGGGGAAACCTCTGGAAAAGTGGGACCTGCCTTGGGGAAACCTCTGGAAAAGTGGGAATGACCTCAGGAAAAGCTCTGGAAAAGCAGGAATGGCCTCGGGAAAAGCTTTGGAAAGTGGGAATGGCTCTGAGGAAATCCTCTGGAAAAGTGGGACCTGCCTTGGGGAAACCTCTGGAAAAGTGGGAATGACCTCAGGAAAAGCTCTGGAAAAGCGGGAATGGCCTCGGGAAAAGCTCTGGAAAGGGGTAATGGCTCTGAGGAAATCCTCTGGAAAAGTGGGAATGATTGTTAGGAAAAACCCCTGGAAAAGTGGGAATGGCTTTGGGAAATCCCCTGGAAAAGTGGGAATGGCTCTGAGGAAAAACCTCTGGAAAAGTGGGAATGGCCTTGGGAAAAGCTTTGGAAAGTGGGAATGGCTCCGAGGAAATCCTCTGGAAAAGTGGGAATGATTGTTAGGAAAAACCCCTGGAAAAGCAGGAATGGCCTCGGGAAAAAACCCTGGAAAAGTGGGAATGGCTCTGAGGAAAAACCTCTGGAAAAGCAGGAATGATCCTCAGGGAATCCCCTGGAGAAGCGGGATGGCCGCAGCGGGAGCGGATCCCGAGCAGATCCCGATCCCAATCCCGATCCCAATCCCGATCCCAATCCCGATCCCGATCCCGATCCCGATCCCAATCCCAATCCCGATCCCGATCCCAATCCCGTTCCCGTTCCTGCTGGGATTTCCCTGTGCGGGTTTGGGGCTCTGGGAATCCCCAGCGTGGCCCGAGTTCGTTTGCTCTGCCTGCCTGGAGGTGCTGGGAGATTCCGCAGCTTTTTATGCCTCATTTATTTTATTTTATTTTATTTTATTTTATTTTATTTTATTTTATTTTATTTTATTTTATTTTATTTTATTCTTTATTTTTTCTCTCTAGTTTTAATATTTTATATTATTTTATATATTTTTATCATTCAATTTTAATTTTCATTTTTCTTTATTTTTTAATATTTAGTTATATATTTATTATTATTTTATGTTTTATATTTTATTTTAGATTTTTAAAAATTTAATTTATTTCCTTTTTTTGTTTTTTTTTTATTCTCTTTCATTCTATTTTATTTTTTTTCTTTCCCTTTTTCTAAAAGCAGCCAGTCCTTTCCAGTAGAAATCCAGGCAATACCGGCCAGGGCCCAGCTTCCCCTGGTATTTTAGTTAATTATTAAAATAAGAATTATTTTAATTAATTTAATTATTGGTGCTACTTCATTACCGCTCCCCCTTCCCGGAATCTTCCTGCGCGGCCGCGGGGCTCACCCGGCCCCTTCCGCGCGCCGCGCCGGGGCTGCCCGCCGCGCTGCCTGATCGCCGCCGCCCATTCCCGGCCCCGCCGCCGCGCCGGGAGCGAGCGGCGCCGCTCCCCGAGCCCGCCGGGAGGGACGGGCGGAGCCGGCCCGGGAGGCGCCGGGAGCCGCGGCGGGAGCGGAGGAAAGGAGCGGCTGTTGGTCAGGCGAACGGCGCGGCGCGGCGCCGGGAAGGCCCCCGCGGGGTCCTTCGGCGACGGGAGCGGAGGGAGCGCGATCGGCGGCGCGATGAACCTGGAGCTGCTCGGTGGGAACCGGAGCGGGAACGGGAACGGGAATGGGAATGGGAACGGGAATGGGAATGGGAATGGGAGTGGGAACGGGAACGGGAACGGGAATGGGAATGGGAACCGGAGCGGGAACGGGAATGGGAATGGGAATGGGAGCGGGAACGGGAATGGGAATGGGAATGGGAACGGGAACCGGAGCGGGAATGGGAACGGGAACGGGAATGGGAACGGGAACCGGAGCGGGAATGGGAACGGGAACGGGAATGGGAACGGGAACCGGAGCGGGAATGGGAATGGGGGCGGGAGCGGGAATGGGAAGCGGAGCGGGGCGCGGCGGGAATGGCCGAGGGGAGGGAGCTGGGAACGGGAACGGGGGCGGGACGGCGGCGGCGGCGCAAGCCCGGAGCTGCTCGGTGCGAACGGGACCGGGGGAGGCGCGGCCGGGAACGGGAACGGGAATGGGAATGAGGAGGGGGCGCGGGGCGGCACCGGGAGGGGCTGGGCCGGTACCGGAGCGGGGCTCGGCGGGGCCGCCCCCGCTCAGCCGCCGCCCTCCCGTTCCTCCGCAGAGTCCTTCGGCCAGAACTACCCCGAGGTAACGGCGCTGCCCGGCCCGGGCGGGGCTGAGCGGGGCTGAGCGGGGCTGACCGGGGCTGAGCGGGGCTGACCGGGGCTGACCGGGGCTGAGCGGGGCTGAGCGGGACTGACCGGGGCTGAGCGGGGCTGACCGGGGCTGAGCGGGACTGACCGGGGCTGAGCGGGGCTGAGCGGGGCTGACCGGGGCTGAGCGGGGCTGACCGGGACTGAGCGGGGCTGAGCGGGACTGACCGGGACTGAGCGGGACTGAGCGGGACTGAGCGGCTCTGGCTCGGTCCGGCTCTGGCTGGCTCTCAGCGGCTCTTGCCGAGTGTCACCGTGTCTGACGGGTCTGGCCGGGCGTGTCCCCACCCTGTCCCTGCCCTGTCCTCAACCTGTCCCCCACTGTCCCTCACTCTCCCTGCCGTGTCCCCATGCTGTCCCCACCCTATCCCCACACTGTCCCTGCCCTGTCCCCCACTGTCCCCGTGCTGTCCCTGCTGTCCCCACATTCTTCCCTCCCTGTCACCACTGTCCATACACTGTCCCTGCCCTGTACTCCACTCTCCCCACGCTGTCCTTACACTGTCCCCATGCTGTCCCCACTGTCCCCACACTCTCCCCACCCTGTCCCCGCGCTGTCCCCACGCTGTCCCCGCCCTGTCCCCACACTGTCCCCACGCTGTCCCTGCTGTCCCCACGCTGTCCCCCTGCTGTCCCCGCTGTCCCGCTGTCCCCACGCTGTCCCCACGCTGTCCCGCTGTCCCCACGCTGTCCCCACGCTGTCCCCACGCTGTCCCGCTGTCCCCACGCTGTCCCCACGCTGTCCCCGCTGTCCCCCCGCTGTCCCCCCGCTGTCCCCACTCTGTCCCCACGCTGTCCCCGCTGTCCCCGCTGTCCCGCTGTCCCCACGCTGTCCCCACGCTGTCCCCACGCTGTCCCGCTGTCCCCACGCTGTCCCCACGCTGTCCCCACGCTGTCCCGCTGTCCCCACGCTGTCCCCACGCTGTCCCCGCTGTCCCCACGCTGTCCCCGCTGTCCCCCCGCTGTCCCCCCGCTGTCCCCACTCTGTCCCCACGCTGTCCCCGCTGTCCCCGCTGTCCCCGCTGTCCCCGCTCTGTCCCCGCTGTCCCCGCTGTCCCCGCTGTCCCCGCTGTCCCCACGCTGTCCCCACGCTGTCCCCGCTCTGTCCCCGCTGTCCTGCTGTCCCCACTCTGTCCCCACACTGTCCCCGCTGTCCCCACACTGTCCCCGCTGTCCCCGCTGTCCCGCTGTCCCCACGCTGTCCCCACTGTCCCCGCTCTGTCCCCGCTGTCCCCGCTGTCCCCGCTGTCCCCACTGTCCCCACGCTGTCCCCGCTGTCCCGCTGTCCCCGCTGTCCCCGCTGTCCCCGCTCTGTCCCCGCTGTCCCCGCTGTCCCCGCTGTCCCCGCTGTCCCGCAGGAGGCGGACGGCACGCTGGACTGTATCAGCATGGCGCTGACGTGCACCTTCAACCGCTGGGGCACGCTGCTGGCCGTGGGCTGCAACGACGGCAGGATCGTCATCTGGGACTTCCTGACCCGCGGCATCGCCAAGATCATCAGCGCCCACATCCACCCCGTCTGCTCCCTGTGGTGAGCGGGGATCCACGGATTGGGATCCACGGGGAATCACCGGGGAATCCACCGGGAATCGCTGGGGAATCCACGGGGAATCCACAGGGAATCCACAGGGAATCCACAGGGAATCCTCAGGGAATCCCCGGGGAATCCCCTGGGAATCCCCATGGAATCCCCAGGGAATCCCTCTGGAATCCCTCAGGAATCCCTCTGGAATCCCCAGGGAATCCCTCAGGAATCCCCATGGAATCCATCAGGAATCCCAGTGGAATCCCCAGAGAATCCCTGTGGAATCCCCATGGAATTCTCAGAGAATCCCCAGAGAATGCCCATGAAATCTCCATGGAATCCCTCTGGAATCTCTATGGAATTCCCATAGAATCCCTTGGGATCCCCATGGAGTCCCCAGGGAATCCCCCCCATAGAATCCTTCAGGAATGCTCATGGAATTCCCATGGAATCCCTCAGGAACTGCAGGAATCCCCCAGGGAATCCCCAGGGATCCCCAGGGAGTCCCCAGCTCCTTTTCCCCCTGGCTGTGTCTGACCCCTTTAAGGAATGACTTTATTGGGAATTCTCTGAGCTCCTTTCCTCTTGACCTTTAAGGAACAACGCTTTTGGGAATTCAGGGAATTCAAGGAATAACTTAGGAATTCAGGGAATACAAGGAATAACATTTTTGGGAATTCAAGGAATAACTTTTTTAGGAATTCAAGGAATAACATTTCTGGGAATTCAGGGAATACAAGGAATAACGTTTTTGGGAATTCAGGGAATACAAGGAATAACATTTTTGGGAATTCAAGGAATAACTTTTTTAGGAATTCAAGGAATAACGTTTTTGGGAATTCAGGGAATTCAAGAAATAACATTTTTAGGAATTCAGGGAATTCAAGGAATAACATTTTTGGGAATTCAAGGAATAATTTAGGAATTCAGGGAATAGAAGGAATAACGGTTTTGGGAATTCAGGGAATTCAAGGAATAACTTTTTTGGGAATTCAAGGAATAACTTAGGAATTCAGGGAATACAAGGAATAACTTTTTTGGGAATTCAAGGAATAATTTAGGAATTCAGGGAATACAGGGAATAACGTTTTTGGGAATTCAGGGAATTCAAGAAATAACATTTTTAGGAATTCAGGGAATAGAAGGAATAACTTTTTTGGGAATTCAGGGAATACAAGGAATAACATTTTTAGGAATTCAGGGAATTCGAGGAATAACGTTTTTGGGAATTCAGGGAATTCGAGGAATAACGTTTTTGGGAATTCAGGGAATACAAGGAATAACATTTTTAGGAATTCAGGGAATTCAAGGAATAACGTTTTTGGGAATTCAGGGAATTCGAGGAATAACGTTTTTGGGAATTCCCTCCGTGTGCCGCAGCTGGAGCCGGGACGGGCACAAACTGGTCAGCGCCTCCACCGACAACATCGTGTCCCAGTGGGATGTTCTGTCCGGGGACTGCGACCAGCGGTTCCGCTTCCCCTCGCCCATCCTCAAAGTCCAGTACCACCCCCGGGACCAGTAAGTGCCCCGGGAAGGGACTGGGATGCTCCCAGGGGGGTGGAACCGCTGCTCTTGGGCTTTGCTGAACGGTTTCCAAGTGGAATCGTTGGGGTTGGGTTTTTGGGAGGGGACTCTTGGAATTCAGTGTGGGAATGTGTCCTTGGGCTTGAAATTCCTGCACAAACTCAGAGGTGGGAGAGAAATTAAAGTAGGCCTGAGCTTTGCGTCGTTCTGCTGTCTTAAGTACTAAAGATATAAGACAACAAAAATGGGAATATCCTGGGAAAAAATGGGAATATTCCTCGATCCAGCTCGGTGCTTTTTTTGCTGGAAATCCTTCTCCAAGATCTCCTGAATTCCTCAATCCAGCCCGACGCTTTTTTTGCTGGAAATCCTTTTCCAAGATATTCCTCGATCCAGCTCAATGTTTTTTTTGCTCTAAACATGGAAATCCTTTTCCGAGATCTCCTGAGTTCCTCGATCCAGCTCAATGTTTTTTTTGCTGGAAGTCCTTTTCTGGGATCTCCTGAATTCCTCAATCCAGCTCGATGCTTTTTTTTGCTGGAAATCTTTCTCTGAGATACCCTGAATTCCGTGGTCCAGCTCGATGCTTTTTTAGCTCTAACCATGGGAATCCTTTTCTGAGAACTCCTGAATTCCTCAATCTACCTCAATGCTTTTTTTGTTGGAAACCCTTCCCAAGATCTCCTGAATTCCTCGATCCAGCTCAATGCTTTTTTTTGCTGGAAATCCTTTTCTGAGATACCTTGAGCTCCTCAATCCAGCTGGAGGCTTTTTTTTGCTGGAAACCCTTCCCAGGATCTCCTGAATTCCTCAATCCAACTCAATGCTTTTTTTGCTGGAAATCCTTTTATGACATACCCTGAATTCCTCAATCCACCTCAATGGTTTTTAGCTCTAACCATGGAAACCCTTCCCAAGATCTCCAGAACTCCTCGATCCACCCCGATGGTTTTTACCTCTAACCATGGAAACCCTTCCCAGGATCGATCTCCTGAATTCCTCAATCCACCTCGATGGTTTTTTTGCTGGAAACCCTTCCCAAGATCTCCAGAACTCCTCAATCCACCCTGATGTTTTTTAGCTCTAGCCATGGAAACCCTTCCCAAGATCTCCAGAACTCCTCGATCCACCTCAATGGTTTTTTTGCTGGAAACCCTTCCCAAGATCTCCTGAATTCCTCAATCCACCTCAGTGATTTTTTTGCTGGAAACCCTTCCCAGGATCGATCTCCTGAATTCCTCAATCCACCTCAGTGATTTTTTTGCTGGAAACCCTTCCCAGGATCTCCAGAACTCCTCGATCCACCCCGATGGTTTTTAGCTGTAGCCATGGAAACCCTTCCCAAAGGACGGGATTCCAGCTCTCCGTGCTGTTGCAGGAACAGGGTGCTGGTGTGTCCCATGAAGTCGGCCCCGGTGATGCTGACCCTGTCCGACTCCAAGCACGTGGTGCTGCCCGTGGACGACGACTCCGACCTCAACGTGGTGGCGTCGTTTGACCGCCGGGGGGAATACATCTACACCGGGAACGCCAAGGGCAAGGTCAGCCGCGCCTCACGGGGCACCGAGCCTTCCTGGCTGCCCCCAGGGCAGGGCCAGGCCGGGCAGCAGCGGGAATGCCCCGTGGGAAAGGGGGGGTCAGGCTTTGGGAGTGCCCAGGAGGGTTTGGGGTGTCCGTCCCTGCAGGTGGCACCGAGTGCTCCGCGTGGGGATGGGGCACCTCCATGGCTGAGGGGCACGGGGAGGGGTTTGGGGAGCATAAGTGGATTTGGGGGACAGTGAGGGGCACAGGGAGAGATTTGGGGAGCATAAGTGGATTTGGGGGACAGTGAGGGGCACAGGGAGGGATTTGGGGAGCAGGGATTGGTTTGGGGAGCAGTGAAGGGCACAGGGAGGGGTTTGGGGAGCATAAGTGGATTTGGGGGACAGTGAGGGGCACAGGGAGGGGTTTGGGGAGCATAAGTGGATTTGGGGGACAGTGAGGGGCACAGGGAGGGATTTGGGGAGCATAAGTGGATTTGGGGAACTGGTGAGGGGCACAGGGAGGGATTTGGGGAGCAGTGAGGGGCACAGGGAGGGATTTGGGTGACAGTGAGGGGGCACAGGGAGGAATTTGGGGAGCAGGGATTGGTTTGGGGAGCAGTGAGGGGCACAGGGATGGATTTGATGAACAGAGACAGTCACAGGTTTGGGTTTGGGAACAGGAATGGTTTTGGAGAAAAGGTGAGGGGCACAGGGATGGATTTGGGGAACGGGCACAGGGATGGATTTGGGAAGAGGTGAGGGGCACAGGGATGGATTTAGGGAACAGGGACAGGTGCAGAGATGGCTGCAGGGTTTGGGGAACAGGTGAGGGACTTCTTGAGGATCCTGGAGGGGTTTTCCAACCTCAGGGGTTCTGGGATCTTTGACTTTGTTTTTGACACATTTCTGGGATGTTTTCCTGGCGTTTCTGTCTCAGCAGCTCCTGCAGTGTCCCCGGGTGGGCTCCCAGGGTTCTGTTTCAGGTGAAGCCACTGATTGTTCTCTGTCTGCTCAATCTTCAGATCTTGGTCTTAAAAACAGACACTCAGGATCTTGTTGCTTCCTTCAGAGTGACCACAGGGACCAGCAACACCACGGCCATTAAATCCATCGAGTTCGCCCGCAAAGGGAGGTGAGCGCCCCGGGGGGGCCCCAGAGCTGCAGGGAGCTCCTCAAACCCCCCAGTTCTTCCACAGGACAGGATCTGTGATTGATTGATTGATTGATTGATTGGTTTGTCGTGGATTTGTCCCCGTTGTGCTGCAGCTGCTTCCTGATCAACACGGCCGACCGGATCATCCGCGTGTACGACGGGCGGGAGATCCTCACGTGCGGGCGCGACGGCGAGCCCGAGCCCATGCAGAAACTGCAGGACCTGGTCAACAGGTGAGGGGGGACAGGGGACAGGGGACAGCTGAGGGGACAGGGCAGGGGACAGGGGACAGGGGACAGGGCAGGGGACAGGGGACAGGGCAGGGGACAGGGCTGGGGACAGGGGACAGGGCAGGGGACAGGACAGGGGACAGGGGAGGAGACAGGGGACAGGGCAGGGGACAGCTCAGGGGACAGGACAGGGGACAGGGGACAGGGCAGGGGACAGGGGAGGGGACAGGGGACAGGGCTGGGGACAGGGGACAGGGGACAGCTGAGGGGACAGGGGACAGGGCAGGGGACAGGGGACAGGGCTGGGGACAGGGGACAGGGGACAGCTGAGGGGACAGGGGACAGGGCAGGGGACAGGGGACAGCTGAGGGGACAGGGGACAGGGCAGGGGACAGGGCAGGGAACAAGGGACAGGGCAGGGGACAGGGGAGGGGACAGGGGAGGGGACAGGGGACAGGGGACAGGGCTGGGGACAGGGCAGGGAACAAGGGACAGGGCAGGGGACAGGACAGGGGACAGGGCAGGGGACAGGGGACAGGGGACAGGGCAGGGGCCAGCTGAGGGGACAGGGCAGGGGACAGGTGAGGGGGGGTGAGGACAGGGGAGGGGACAGGGGACAGGACTGGGGACAGGGGACAGGGGACAGGGCTGGGGACAGGGGAGGGGACTGGGGACAGGTGAGGGGCATGGGGACAGGTGAGGCCAGGGCCTGGGGACAGGACTGGGGATAGGGAACAGGGGCCGGGGGACAGGGGAGGGGCACAGGGAGGGGTGTGGGGAACAGAGACAGGCACAGGAATGGCTGCAGGATTTGGAACAGGAATGGCTGCAGGATTTGGGGCACAGGAATGGCTGCAGGATTTGGGGCACAGGAATGGCTGCAGGATTTGGGGCACAGGAATGGCTGCAGGATTTGGGGAACAGGTGAGGGGTGCAGGATTTGGGGCACAGGAATGGCTGCAGGATTTGGAACAGGAATGGCTGCAGGATTTGGGGCACAGGAATGGCTGCAGGATTTGGAACAGGAATGGCTGCAGGATTTGGAACAGGAATGGCTGCAGGATTTGGAACAGGAATGGCTGCAGGATTTGGAACAGGAATGGCTGCAGGATTTGGGGCACAGGAATGGCTGCAGGATTTGGGGCACAGGAATGGCTGCAGGATTTGGAACAGGAATGGCTGCAGGATTTGGAACAGGAATGGCTGCAGGATTTGGGGCACAGGAATGGCTGCAGGATTTGGGGCACAGGAATGGCTGCAGGATTTGGGGAACAGGAATGGCTGCAGGATTTGGGGAACAGGAATGGCTGCAGGATTTGGGGCACAGGAATGGCTGCAGGATTTGGGGCACAGGTGAGGGGTGCAGGGAGGGATTTGGGGCACAGGAATGGATTTGGGGCACAGGTTTAGGTTTGAGGAACAGAGGCAGTCACAGGTTTGGGAACAGGAATGGATTTAGGGAACAGATGAGGGGCACAGGGAGGGATTTGGGGAACGTGTGAGAGGCTAAACCTAAAATATAAAGCTTAAATATAAATAATAATAAAAAAAAAAAAGTTTAAATATAAAAGCAGCGCAGACTCTGAGTAAAAGAAAAATAATTAAAAAGAAATGTAAAAGCAGCAGAGAGTCAGCAGACTCTGAAAAACATAAAACCAAAACCTGAGGCACAGAATGTGAAAAATACAAAAACCAAAACTTGAAGCACAGAATGTAAAAAATACAAAAACCAAAACTTGAGGCACAGAATGTGAAAAATACAAAAACCAAAACTTGAGGCAGAGAATGTGAAAAATACAAAAACCAAAGCCAGAGGCACAGAGTGTGAGGAATATAAAAACCAAAACTTGAGGCACAGAATGTGAGGAATGCAAAAACCAAAGCCAGAGGCACAGAATGTGAAAAATACAAAAACCAAAACCTGAGGCAGAGAATGTGAAAAATAGAAAAACCAAAACTTGAGGCACAGAATATCAAGAATATAAAAACCAAAACTTGAAGCACAAAATGTGAGGAATGCAAAAACCAAAACTTGAGGCACAGAATGAAAAATACAAAAACCAAAACTTGAAGCACAGAATGTAAAAAATACAAAAACCAAAACTTGAGGCACAGAATGTGAAAAATATAAAAAGCAAAAGTTGAGGCACAGAATGTGAGGAATGCAAAAACCAAAGCCTGAGGCAGAGAATGTGAAAAATAGAAAAACCAAAACTTGAGGCACAGATTGTGAAGAATATAAAAACCAAAACTTGAAGCACAGAATGTGAAAAATACAAAAACCAAAAGTTGAGGCACAGAATGTGAAAAATACAAAAACCAAAAGTTGAGGCACAGAATGTGAAGAATATAAAAACCAAAGCAGAGGCACAGAGTGTGAAAAATACAAAAACCAAAGCAGAGGCACAGAGTGTGAGGAATATAAAAACCAAAACTTGAGGCACAGAATGTGAAGAATATAAAAACCAAAACTTGAAGCACAGAATGTGAGGAATGCAAAAACCAATACCTGAGGCACAGAATGTGAAAAATACAAAAACCAAAACTTGAGGCACAGAATGCGAAAAACACAAAAACCAAAACCTAAAACACAAAGCTTCAATAAAAATAACAATAAATATATATATATATGCATAACTACGAAAGCAGGGCGGGCTCAGCAAAGCGTGACCCCCGAGCTGAGCCCCCAGGCGCGGCGTTTCCCTGCAGGACCCCCTGGAAGAAGTGCTGCTTCTCGGGGGACGGCGAGTACATCGTGGCGGGCTCCGCGCGCCAGCACGCGCTCTACATCTGGGAGAAGAGCATCGGCAACCTGGTGAAGATCCTGCACGGCACCCGCGGCGAGCTGCTGCTGGACGTGGCAGTGAGGACCCCCCCCAAACCCCTGGGTTTCCTGGGAATTGGGGATTCAGCTCTCACAATCCCGAATTTGCTAATTAAGGTGGTTTTTTTTTTTTTTTTGGTTTTTTTTTTTTTTTGTTTGGTTTTGGTTTCGCTGCCCGTGCATCGCAGTGGCACCCGGTGCGGCCCATCATCGCCTCCATCTCCAGCGGGGTGGTTTCCATCTGGGCCCAGAACCAGGTGGTGAGTGAGGGTTTGGGGCTGTTCCCTTGGGAATTGGGCCTGCCACGGGTGTGTCCAGGGAAATTCTGGCTGCTCCAGCCTTGGGAGTGCTCCAGGCTGGAGAGTGGATAAAGTGAATAAAACGGGTAAAATGGGTAAAATTGCACCCTGGGATAGTGAGAGCTGTCCCTGCCCATGGGATTGGGTGATCCCTTCCAACCCGACCCATTCCAAGGTTCCCTTTGCTGGTTTGGATGGGATTTTGGGAATAAATCCTTCCCTGGGAGGGGCTGGGATGGAATTCCCAGAGGAGCTGGGGCTGCTCCAGCCCTGGGAGTGTCCCAGGCCAGGCTGGAGCAGCCTGGGATAGGGAGAAATGTGAAGCTGATGATTCCTTCCATCCCAAGCCATTCCAGGATTCCCTTTGCTGCTTTGGATGGGATTTTGGGAATAAATCCTTCCCTGGGAGGGAATTCCAGAGGAGCTGGGGCTGCTCCACCCTGGCAGTGTCCCAGGCCTGGGGGGGAGGATTGGGATCCTGACAGGAAAAGGGAATTTTGATCCCAAACAGTGGCAAAAAGTCAATTCCAGTGGAATTCACTGGGAGCCCAGGGAAGAGAAGATTCCAGGGAGAGCTCAGATTTTCCTCAATTTTTTGCTGCTTTTGTAGGATTTTCCTCAATTTTTTAATGCATTTTATGTAATTTTCCTCATTTTTAAATGCATTTATGTGACTTTCCTCAAATTTTTAATGCTTTTATTGGATTTTCCTCAATTTTTTAATACATGTATGAGATTTTCCTCAATTTTTAATGCTTTTATGAGATTTTCCTCTATTTTTTAATGCTTTTTATGGGATTTTCCTCAATTTTTTAATGCTTTTTATGGGATTTTCCTCAATTTTTTAATGCATTTATTGGATTTCAATGAGATTGCAGAGCCACAAAAATAACTCAGGCTGAAAAATCCCTCCCAGATCCCCAATCCCAGCCATTCCCAACTCTCCCCTTGCCACATCCACGTTTGGAACCCCTCCAGGATATTGAATTCCTGGGAATTCCTGGGAATCCTCTGCTGTTTGTTCCTGCTAAATTTGCTTTTTGGTGAATTTTGGGGTTTTTTTTTTCAGGAAAACTGGAGTGCTTTTGCCCCTGATTTCAAGGAGTTGGATGAAAATGTGGAATATGAGGAGAGGGAATCGGAATTTGACATCGAGGATGAGGATAAGAGCGAGCCAGAGCAGACAGGTGCTGCCCAAAAAATTCCCAAAAAATACCCCAACATGCCCAAAAAAACCCAAAAATAAATCCCAAAAATCCCCCTCCAAAAAAAAAAAAAAAATCCCAAAGAATTCCCTAAAAATTCCCGAAAATTCCCCAAAAATTTCCAAAAAATTCCAAAAATTTCCCCAAAAATTTCCAAAAAATTCCAAAAAAATCCCCCAAATTTCCCCAAAAATCTCGAAAAATCAAAAAAAAAACCACAAAAATCCCCCACAAAAATCCCCCAAAAATCCCTAAAAAAAAAATCCCAAAAAATCCCAAAAAATTCCCCAAAAAATCCTAAAAAAATCCCCAAAAATTCCCCAAAAAATCCTAAAAAAATCCCCAAAAATCCCCCACATATCCCAAAAAAATTCCCCAAAAACTCCCCAAAATTCAAAAAAAGTCCAAAAAAATTCCCCAAAATTCCCAAAATTCCCCCCCAAAAAGTTCCCAAAAAATCCCCCAAATTCCAGAAAAAAACCCCAACAAAATCCCCCAGTGATCCCCAAAAAATTCCCCAAACATCCCCAAAAATCAAAAAAATCCCCAAAAAATCCCCAAAAATTCCCCCAAAAATCTCAATAAAATTCCGAAAAAGTTCCCGAAAAATCTCCAAAATTTCCCCAAAAAATCCCCAAAAAATTCACAAAAATTCCAAAAAAAATCCCAAAAATTTCCAAAAAATTCAAAAAAAATCCCCCCAAAAATTCCCCAAAAAATCCCCAAAATCCCCCAAAAATATCAAAAAAAATCCCAAAAAAATCCCAAAAAATCCCCCAAAATTCTCAAAAATTCCCCAAAATCCCCCAAAAATCTCAAAAAAATCCCCCAAAAATTCCCAAAAAATCCCAAAATTTTCCCAAAAATCCAAAAAAATTCCCAAAAAATCCCAATAAATCCCCAAAAAATCCCTAAAAATCCCCAAAACATTCCCCAAAAATCCCTAAAAAATAAAAAAAATCCCCAAAAATCTCAAAAAAATCCCCAAAAAATTCCCCAAAAAATCCCCAAAAATTCCCCAAAAAATCCCAAAAATTCCCTAAAAATCCCCCAAAATTAAAAGAAAATTCCAAAAATTTCCAAAAAATTAAAAAATAATTCCCCAAAAAAATCCCTAAAAATTCCCCAAAAAATCCCAAAAATTCACAGAAATTCTCTAAAAATCCCCAAAAATTCCCCAAAAAGTCCCTAAAAATCCCCAAAACATTCCCCAAAAATCCCTAAAAAAAAAAAAAAAAATCCCCAAAAATTCCCCCCCCCAAAATCCCCCAAAATTCTCCAAAAATTCCCAAAAATCCCTCAAAAATCTTTAAAAAATCCCCCAAAAATCTTAAAAAAATCCCCCAAAAATTCCCGAAAAAATTCCCAAAAATCCCAAAAAATTCCCCAAAAAATCCTAAAAAAAAATCCCAAAAAATTCCCCAAATTTTCCCCCAAATCCCCCAATTCCCAGCCTCCCGGGGATCCTGCCTGCCCACGAGGTGGTGCCAAAACCCAGGAGAAAAAAAAAGAAAAATCAAATTTCAAACTCCTGGGCTGTGCAGGTGGCGGGGATGAGAAGGATCCCGTTAATTGCATTAATTAATTCATTCATTAATTCATTCAGAGCCTTTTTCCAACCTTCCCAGCGGAATTCCTTCCCCTTTCTCCTCCTGCTTTCATGGGAAATTTCCCATTTTTTCCGTGCTGGGAGAAAATAAAATTTGGTTTTGAGTTTTAACAGAAATGATTTCAGGACATATTTTTTAATTATTTATTATATTGTTTATTTTAGTGTTTTATATATATATTATATTATATTATATTATATTATATTATATTATATTATATTATATTATATTATATTATATTATATTATATTATATTATATTATATTATATTATATTATATTATATTATATTATATTATATTATATGACATTATATGACATTATATGACATTATATGACATTATATTATATGACATTATATTATATTATATGACATTATATTATATTATATTATATTATATATGACACTATATTATTTATTTTAACATATATTTATTTATTTTTATTTATTTATTAAATTTTAAAAATAATATTATTTATTTATTAAATATTTATATTTATTTATTTTAACATATACTAATATATAATATATTAATATTATGTATTAATATTATTGTATATTATTTATTATGAATTATTTTCACTTTTTTTCCTTTTACAGGACATCTTTTAGATTTGTTTTTTACTTTAATAGGAAATATTTAAATTTGTTTTGTGCTTTAATAGGAATTATTTTAGGACATATTTTAGAATAGTTTTGTGCTTTATTATGAATTATTTTAGCTTATTTTTTTGCTTTTACAGGAAATAATTTTTAAATTTTAATGGGAAATATTGAAATTTGTTTTGTGCTTTAACAAGAATTATTTTAGGTTTGTGTTGTGCCATAATAGGAAATATTTTAGATTTGTTTTATGTTTTAATACCAATTATTTTAGCTTTTTTTTTTGCTTTTATAGGACATCTTTTAGATTTGTTTTTTACTTTAATGGGAAATATTGAAGTTTATTTTTTGCTTTAAGATGAATTATTTTAGCTTTTTTTTTTTTGCTTTTACGGGAAATAATTTTATATTTTAATAAGAAATACTGAAGTTTATTTTGTACTTTCACAAGAATTAATTTCAGCTCCTTTTGTGCCATGATAGGAAATATCCCGTGCTGGTTTTTGGGCTTTTCCTGCTTTTCCCACCCTCAATTCCCGTTTCCCTGGGCAGGTGCGGACGCAGCCGAGGATGAGGAGGTGGACGTGACCAGCGTGGATCCCATCGCCGCCTTCTGCAGCAGGTGCCAGCCCAGAGCTAATTAACACTGCCCGCAGCTAATTAACACTGCCCCGAGTTAATTAACACTGCCCCGAGCTAATTAACACCGCCCCGAGTTAATTAACACCGCCCAGGAACTCCTTAATGGGCGCTAATGAACCTTCAGAGAGCGCCCCTTTGAAACCCAACGTTCCCTTTGAATATTCCCTTTGGAAATCACAGAATTCCTGTTATAGATCCCAATGTTCCGTTTGAATATTCCCTTTGGAAATCACAAAATTCCTTTGTAAATCCCAACGTTCCCTTTGAATATTCCCTTTGGAAATCACAGAATTCCTTTGTAAATCCCAATGTTCCATTTAAATATTCCCTTTGGAAATCACAGAATTCCTGTTATAAATCCCAACGTTCCATTTAAATATTCCCTTTGGAAATCACAGAATTCCTGTTATAAACCTCAACATTCCATTTAAATATTCCCTTTGGAAATCGCAGAATTCCTTTGTAAATCCCAACATTCCCTTTGAATATTCCCTTTGGAAATCACAGAATTCCTTTGTAAATCCCAACGTTCCATTTAAATATTCCCTTTGGAAATCGCAGAATTCCTGTTATAGATCCCAATGTTCCCTTTGAATATTCCCTTTGGAAATCACAGAATTCCTGTTGTAAATCCCAACGTTCCATTTAAATATTCCCTTTATAAAACACAAAATTCCTGTTATAAACCTCAACATTCCATTTAAATATTCCCTTTGGAAATCACAAAATTCCTTTATAAATCCCAATGTTCCCTTTAAATATTCCCTTTGGAAATCACAAAATTCCTTTATAAATCCCAATGTTCCCTTTAAATATTCCCTTTGGAAATCACAAAATTCCTTTATAAACCCCAATATTCCATTTAAATATTCCCGTTAAAAAAACCAAAATTCCTTTATAGATCCCAATGTTCCATTTAAATATTCCTTTATAAAACACAAAATTCCTGTCATAAACCCCAATATTCCATTTAAATATTCCCTTTATAAAACATAAAATTCCTTTATAAATCCCAATGTTCCATTTAAATATTCCCTTTAGCAAACACAAAATTCCTGCTATAAATCCCAACATTCCATTTAAATATTCCCTTTGGAAATCACAGAATTCCTTCATAAATCCCAGTGTTCCATTTAAATATTCCCTTTAGCAAACACAAAATTCCCTTTATGAACCACAACATTCCCTTTAGAAACCCCAACGTACTGTTAAACACTCCCATCCCAACCCCCAAAATTCCCATTAAAAACCCTAAAATTCCCATTACAAACCTCCTTCCAAACACCAAATTCCCATTCCAACCCCCAAAATCCCCATCCCAGCCCCCAAAATCCCCATCCCAAACCCAAAATCCTCATCCCAATCCCCAAAATCCCCATCCCAAACCCCAAATTCCCATCCCAAACCCCAAATTCCCATCCCAAACCCCAAAATCCTCATCCCAAACCCCAGATTCCCATCCCAAATGCAAAATCCTCATCCCAATCCCCAAAATCCCCATCCCAAACCTCAAATTCCCATCCCAGCCCCCAAAATCCCCATCCCAGACCCCAAAATCCTCATCCCAAACCCCACAATCCCACCCCAAACCCCCCAAAATTCCATCCCAAACTGCTTTAAAAACCCAGAATCCCATCCCAACCCCCAGATCCCCACCCCAAACCCCAAAATCCCATCCCAAACCCCCAAAATCCCATCCCAAACCCCCCAAAATCCCATCCCAAACCCCCAAAACCCCACCCCAATCCCCAAATCCCCCCAGATCCCCATCCCAAACCCCAAATCCCCCCCAGATCCCCACCCCAACCCCCCAAAATCCCATCCCAAACCCCAAATCCCCCCCAAAACCCCACCCTAACCCCCCAGATCCCCATCCCAAACCCCAAACCCCCAGTTCCCCACCCCAATCCCCAAACCCCCCCAGATCCCCACCCCAATCCCCCCCAGATCCCCACCCCAAACCCCCAGATCCCCACCCCAAACCTCAAATCCCCCCAAATCCCCACCCCAAACCCCAAATCCCCCCAGTTCCCCACCCCAACCCCCAAAATCCCACCCCAATCCCCAAATCCCCCCAGATCCCCACCCCAAATGCCCCCTGATCCCCCCCAGATCCCCATCCCTAACCCCAAACCCCCACCCCAAATCCCCCCAGATCCCCACCCCAAACCCGCAGATCCCCACCCCAATCCCCAAACCCCCCTAGATCCCCACGCCAAACCCCCCCAGTTCCCCACCCCAACCCCCCAAAATCCCATCCCAAACCCCAAATCCCCCCCAGATCCCCACCCCAACCCCCCAAATCCCCCCAGATCCCCACCCCAACCCCTAAATCCCCCCAGATCCCCACCCCAGATCCCCAAACCCCCCCAGATCCCCACCCCAACTCCCAAAATCCCATCCCAATCCCCAAATCCCCCCCAGATCCCCACCCCAAACCCCCCAGATCCCCACCCCAATCCCCAAATCCCCCCAAATCCCACCCCAAACCCCAAACCCCCCCAGATCCCCATCCCAACCCCCAAACCCCCCCAGTTCCCCACCCCAAACCCCAAACCCCCAGATCCCCACCCCAATCCCCAAATCCCCCCAGATCCCCACCCCAACCCCCAAAATCCCACCCCAATCCCCAAATCCCCCTAGATCCCCACCCCAAACCCCCCCAGATCCCCATCCCAAACCCCAAACCCCCAGATCCCCACCCCAAACCCCCAGATCCCCACCCCAAACCTCAAATCCCCCCAAATCCCCACCCCAATCCCCAAATCCCCCCCAGATCCCCACCCAAACCCCCCAGATCCCAAACCCCAAACCCCCCCAGATCCCCACCCCAAACGCCCCCAGATCCCCCCCAGATCCCCATCCCAAACCTCAAATCCCCCCAGATCCCCACCCCAAACCCCCCAGTTCCCCACCCCAATCACCAAACCCCCCCAGATCCCCCCCAGATCCCCACCCCAAACCCCCCCAGATCCCCACCCAAACCCCCCAGATCCCAAACCCCAAACCCCCCAGATCCCCACCCCAATCCCCCCCAGATCCCCACCCCAAATCCCCCAGTTCCCCACCCCGACCCCCCGGTCCCGTCCCCGGCCAACGGCGCCGCGGTGCCGCAGTGACGAGGAGCTGGAGGACGCGCGGGCGCTGCTGTACCTGCCCATCGCCCCCGAGGTGGAGGACCCCGAGGAGAACCCCTACGGGCCGCCCCCCGACGCCGTGCCCGGCGCGCTGCCCGACGACGCGCTGGGCCCCGACAGGAAGCGCCCCGGCGCCCCGGACGGACCCCAAAACCCCAAGAAAAAACCCAAAACCACCAACATCGAGCTCCAGGGAGTCCCCAGTGATGGTGGGTGGGACGCGGGTTGGGGTTTGTGGGGTTGATCCTGGGGTGTTGGGGGGGAAATGATCCCGAGGGTTTTGGGAGAGAAATGATCCCGAGGGTTTTGGGAGGGAAATGATCCCGAGGGTTTTGGGGTTTTGGGAAGGAAATGATTCCGAGGGTTTTGGGGTTTTGGGAGGGAAATGATCCCAAGGGTTTTGGGAGGGAAATGATCCCGAGGGTTTTGGGAAGGAAATGATCCCGAGGGTTTTGGGGTTTTGGGAAGGAAATGATCCTGAGGGTTTTGGGAAGGAAATGATCCCGAGGGTTTTGGGGTGTTGGGAGGGAAATGATCCCGAGGGTTTTGGGAGGGAAATGATCCCCAGGGTTTTGGGAAGGAAATGATCCTGAGGGTTTTGGGGTTTTGGGAGGGAAATGATCCCAAGGGTTTTGGGAGGGAAATGATCCCGAGGGTTTTGGGGTTTTGAGAGGGAAATGATCCCGAGGGTTTTGGGGTGTTGGGAGGGAAATGATCCCGAGGGTTTTGGGGTGTTGGGAGGGAAATGATCCCGAGGGTTTTGGGGTTTTGGGAGGGAAATGATCCCGAGGGTTTTGGGAGGGAAATGATCCCGAGGGTTTTGGGGTGTTGGGAAGAATCTGATCCTGAGGGTTTGGGGTTTTGGGAAGGATCTGATCCTGAGGGTTTTGGGGTTTTGGGAAGGATCTGATCCCGAGGGTTTTGGGGTGTTGGGAAGGATCTGATCCCAGAGGTTTTGGGGTTTTGGGAAGGATCTGATCCTGAGGGTTTTGGGAAGGATCTGATCCTGAGAGTTTTGGGGTGTTGGGAGGGAAATGATCCCAGGGGTTTTGGGGTGTTGGGCGGGATCTGATCCAAGATTCCAGAGTTTCAACTCACCCCAAACCCCCATTTCCCCCCCCAAAACCCCAATCCCCCTCTCCCAGAAGTGCACCCGCTGCTGGGCGTGAAGGGCGACGGTAAATCCAAGAAGAAGCAGGCGGGCAGGCCCAAAGGATCAAAAGGTAAAGACAAAGATTCTCCATTTAAACCGAAACTCTACAAAGGGGACAGAGGTTCTTTACCTCTGGAAGCCGCGGCCAAGGGGAAGGCGCAGGCGGAGCTGGGCCAGCCCCTGACAGGTAAGGACTGCTGCCACCTCCCTGGTGGCCTCGTTTGTCACCCCTGATCCTCACAGCTCCCCCCAAAAAAATCCCAAATCCCCTGCTCAGCTGCTGGCAAGGAGAGGCAAAGTTGCATTTTTTAAAAAATTTTATTTTTTTTAGTGGGAAATCGGAATCAAATCAAATTTTGCGCGCGGGGAAATGGAGTGGGGGGTGATTTCTGTGTGCTGCACGCCGGAGGGGTTTTGGGTTTGGGTTGATTTGGGGGAAAATGAAAGATTCCTCAATTTTCTGGTGTGGAGCTGGTCCTAAATTCAAATTATTTGAATTGGTTCAATTGGTTTAATTCCTTCCCTTGGCTCCTGCAGAAGTCAGGAAATATTGTGGGGGGAAATGAAGGATTCTGCAGTTTTGGGGTGTTGAGGTGCTCCTAATTTATTATAATAATAATAATAACAACAATAACAATAATAATAATAATAATAACTACTATAATAATTTTATTTTATTATTATTGCATTATTAATTTTTTAATAATTGGTTTAATTCCTTCCCTCAGCTCCTGCAGAAATGATACAATAATCTGGATTTGGGCTGATTTGGGGGGAAAAATGAAAGATTTCTCAATTTTCTGGTGTGGAGGTGCTCCTAAATTCAAATTATTCTAATTGGTTTCATTGCTTTAATTACTTTAATCCTTCCCCTCAGATCCTGCAGAAGTCAGGAAATATTTTGGGGGGATGAAGGATTCTGCAGTTTTGGGGTGTTGAGGTGCTCCTAATTTATAATAATAATAATAATAATAATAATAATAATAATAATAATAATAATAATAATAATAATAATGTATTATTATTGGGGTGTTGAGGTGGATCCCAGTGCTGGAATCTCTGTGGGAGCCACGTGGGGAGAGGAAAGAATCCATCCCTTGGCTCTTCCCAAAGCCCCGGAATTCCATGGAATTCCCTCTTCCCTTCGTGCCTTGAACCCAAAATTCCCAACATTTTGGGCCGCCAGCTTTTCCTTGGAGTTCCAGCACACTCCAAATTCCCATGGAATTCCCGTGGAATTCAGATCCAGGCTCCTTTTCCCATCCTGCCTGCAGGGAGTGGGAATTCCATGGATTGGAATTCCTGCAGCAGCTGCACGGGGAGAGTTTTCCTGGGAAATCTTTGGGATTTCCATGTGGGAGCTGCCTGGCTGGGACTGGGATTAATTCTCTTCATTCATTCGTTCTCTTAATTAACTTTCTGCTGGCAGAAAACGTTAAAATCAGATTTTTTTTGGTGTTAAACTCGCCTTAAAACCGAGCAATTTCATCATTTCACGGTTTAGAATAAAACCCTCTGCTCTGGTTTCACCCACACTAAGGTGGGGCTTTATTCTCCTTGGTTTTCCCTGGAAATTTTGGGAATTATAAGTTATTTGACACCTGCTAAGGTTGGGAATACAGAATTCCTGAGCTGTGCTGCGCTCCCAGAATCTCAGATAAATTCCAGAGCTGTCAACAAGCAGCCTCTTGCTGCTGAAATTTTGGGTATTTTAGCTACAAAATCTTGCCCTCTCCCATTTCCCCCCTGCATTTCCCATTTTTTCCCAGATTTCCCATTTCCCCCTTCATTTCCCAGTTTTTCCCTGCATTTCTCATTTTTCCCCAGCATCTCCCATTTTTTCCCTTCATTTCCCTTTTTCCCCCTGCATTTCCCATTTTCCCCCTTCTTTTCCCTTTCCCCCCGCATTTCCCATTTTTTTCCCCAGATCTCCCATTTTTCCTAGATTTCCCATTTCCCCCTTCATTTCCCATTTTCCCCTTCCCATTTTTTCCCTGCATTTCCCATTTTTTCCCAGATTTCCCCTTTTCCCCCTGCATTTCCCATTTCCCCTGCATCTCCCATTTTTCCCCCAGATTTCCCATTTCCCCTTTCATTTCCCACTTCCCCCTTCATTTCCCATTTTTCCTCAGATTTCCCATTTCCCTGCATTTCCCATTTCCCCAGATCTCCCATTTTTCCCCAGATCTCCCATTTTTCCCCAGATCTCCCATTTTTCCCCAGATCTCCCATTTTTTCCCCAGATTTCCCATTTCCCCAGATCTCCCATTTTTCCCCAGATCTCCCATTTTTCCCCAGATTTCCCCTTTCCCTGCTCCCCGTGGGGCTCTGTGGATCCGGGGAGCCTCGGGCCGGGGCTGGCGCTCACTGTTCCGTCTCTGCTCTCTTCAGCAGGTGGGGCAATCTCAGAGTTGCTATGAAGACTCTCCCTCCTCTCCCTGCCTCCTTTCCTCTCTTGGCTCCCCGGTGTGGAAAGGCTGGAATTCCCAGTCAGGACTGGCACAGACTGAATTCCGTGGATTCAGGGAGTGATTTGGGGCAGGAATGACTCTGGAAGAGGGAGCAGCCTCCGGCCTCCTGCTGCCTCTCCGTGGATCAGGCTGGCTCGGAGCTCCAGCCGGGATTTTTGGGGACAAATCCCCGTCCCAAAGTGACCTGAGCGCCCCTTCCCCGCCACTCCAGAGCCTCTCCACCTTTTAGCTCCCAAAATTCTCATCATTCCCGGATGGAAGAGCAGCCCAAAGTGGGACTTTGGATTCCTGTCTCCTGCCCAGTCCCCCTTTTCCAGCTGGGAATTCCCGAGTCGCTGAGCCCGGCTTTTCCCCGGCTGACGGGATCAGGGCAGAGCTGCTGATCCCAGCCCAGATTTTCAGGAATTTCCCGTGGGATGTGAGGAGCTGAAGCCCTTCCGGAGTCTTCTTTGGTTTTGTGTTTATTTTTCCCACTCTGCCGGTGGCAGAAGGAGCAGCTTTAGATAAAAAAAGTCATTTTCCAATGGATTTTTTTTTTCCCAGCCTCTGATTCCCAAAGCTCTGCTGGAGTTCCCTCCTGTCCTTTCCAGTTTTGTTCCTTCTCTTCCCTGGGAAATTCTCCTCCAGGGATATCCAGGCTCCTCCTTGATAAATGAAAACCAATTTTTTCCTCTGAACTGAAGCAGAACTTTTCCAAAGGGTTTCTGTTTTTCCCACTTGTGGGTTAAATTGGAAGCTGGCAGCTCATTCCCAGCTTTTATTCCTTCAGGATTTCCTGCAGGAATGGGAATGGCACTTTCCCCCTCCAGCACCTCTTATCCTGAGCAAAGGAAATTTCATTCCTAAATCCCTTTTTTTTTCCCCAGACTTTGGAGTTTCCCTGCTCTCGGTGTTCCCCGGGTGGAATTATTGGGATTACCAGGAGCTATTTCAATTTCCTGGGTGGAAATTTAAGGGAAGGGAGTTGGAAAGTGACAGCAGCCAGAAGTGTGCAGGTATAAAATGAGGAGAGAGAAAACATACGGAAATCAGAGGTTCTGAAATTTTCCAAAACTTGATGTTTTCATTCCCAGCTTTGGGGACATTTGGGGGAATTTATGACCACAAGTGTAAAATTCTTTTTTTTTTTTTTTTTTTTTTTTGGGCCTGACCCCCCAAATTAAAAATGCCCAGGCCGAGGTTCTGCAGGTGGGGTTAAAGCCTTGGATCCCCCCAAACTCAGCTTTCCCTCTGTACAGTGTAAATGCCTTTGTTTATTCCCATCCTTCTTTTATTTCCTGCTTTATTCCCATCTTTATTGTATTTCCCAGTTCATTCCCATCCTTATTTTGTTTCCTGGTTTCTTTCCATCCTTCTTTAATTTCCTCCTTTATTCCCATCCTTATTTCCTGGTCTGTTCCCATCTTTATTTTATTTCCTGATTATTTCCATCCCTATTTTATTTCCTATTTTATTCCCATCCTTATTTTATTTCCCATTTTATTCCCATCCTTATTTTATTTCCTGCTTTGTTCTCATTTTCTTTCCTGGTTATTCCCATCCTTATTTTATTTCCTGCCTTATTCCCATCTCTATTTTCTTTCTCACTTTGTTCCCAGCTTTATCTGCTTTGTTCCCATCCTTATTTTATTTTCTTTCCTGTTTTATTCCAATCCTTATTTTATTTTCTTTCCTGGTTATTCCCATCCTTATTTTATTTTCTTTCCTGCTTTGTTCCCATCCTTATTTTATTTTATTTCCTGCTTATTCCCATCCTTATTTTATTTCCTGGTTATTCCCATTTTTATTTTATTTCCCTATTTTTTTTCCCATCCTTATTTTATTTTCTTTCCTGCTTTGTTCCCATCCTTATTTTCTTTCCTGCCTTATTCCCATCTCTATTTTCTTTCTCACTTTGTTCCCATCCTTATTGTATTTTCTGCTTTGTTCCCATCCTTATTTTATTTTCTTTCCTGTTTTATTCCAATCCTTACTTTATTTTCTTTCCTGGTTATTCCCATCCTTATTTTATTTTATTTCCTGCTTTGTCCCCAACCTTATTTTCTTTCCTGCTTTATTCCCATCCTTATTTTATTTCCTGGTTATTCCCATTTTTATTTTATTTCCCTATTTTTTTTTTCCCATCCTTATTTTATTCCCTGGTTTTGTACAATATCCAGTCAGCTCCTGCAGCGGTGGTGGTTCTGTGTTTGTAAATAAAGAGGTACCTTCCATTTCCTACAATCCACAGGTAAATCTTGGCTTTTCCATGGAAAAGTTGGGCGTTTCTGTCGTGCTGGAATTTGGGAATCTTTCAAACACGCCGCGTTTGGGGTTTTTAGGGCATTTTTTTGTTGGTTTTAGTGAAGGGAGAGGAGTAAACCTGGAGTAAAACCAAACCCGGAGTGCCCAGAGAATGGAATTCCCGGAGAATCCGTGGCTGGACGGGTTTGGAGCATCCTGGGATGGGGGAACGGGTGGGATTTGAGGTCCCTTCCCACCCAGAGCGGTCTGGAATTCCCAGATCCCTGAGGGATCCTCGGAGCCGGGCTGGGAAAGGGGAGCTGGACACGGAGCTGAGAGGGGAGAGCAGCTCCCGGGGGGATTGGGGTTGGAAAATCCTCCTGACTCCTGGGAATTCTTCAGTTCGGTTTAAGGAGTGTGAGGAGGGGAAGTAGATCCGAATTTGGGGTTGTGGAGGAACTCGGCAAACCCAAATCCCTGTGGGAATCCAGGGATGCCCATCAGGAGACTGATTATGGGATGCCTTTTCCATAAAATTGTCAAAAACCATGGAGAACGTGATTCCATAGAACTGTGGGGAGCTCCTCCATCAAAAAAAACCTGGATTTTCCAGGGAAGAACGTTTCAGCAGTGCATTATTTTTTGGGGGGGATGCTTGAGCACCGCATGGATCCCACCGGAATCTTCCGAGCGTTTTCCTGGGATGGCAGCGTGGGAACGATTCCTGTGGCTCCTTCCAAGGCTGGGAATTTTACCCAGAGCTTCCAGAGCCCTCAGGATTTGCTGGACCTTCCCTGAGGGTTCTTCCTTGGAATGTTTGGGGCTGTTGTGCCCCGGCTGTGACGTCAGAGCTGCTCCCATGGGAACAGCTCCAGGGCCTGGTGTGGACACGGAGTGAGCGGAGCCAAACCAGCTCAGACCAGCCTGGATTCCCATGGATCAGCCCCAGTAGAGGTTGGAATGTTGGGCTTGGATTTGGGGAATGCTCCGGAGTGGAATGTGTTTGTATAAGTGAGGATTGGACAGGGCCTCCATGAGGAATTGGGATTTTGGGATTTCCTCACACTCCGCAGCGTTATTTGGGAGATTCCGGCAGTAATTCCTGCTGGAAATTCAGAGTTTGGTGGGAAAATGAAACTGGAGCCGCTCCTTTTCCAGTGGAAATCCATCCACAATAAAATCCATCTGAAATAATGTGGGAAGTCTTACAGAGAGGAGAGAATTTCACTCTGAAATTGCCGAACACACCCAAAACTGATGGAATTTGGGCAGGGTTTGGTTGGATCCAAGGGATCAGAACATCCTCCTGTCCTGTTCAAAGAACATTCCCGATGGAATTCCTGGAATTCCCACCCTGCTGGATCCAGTAATGTCTTGCTGTGTCTTTTTTTAGTTGTGCCTCCAGCTCCGCATCCGGGAGGATTTTCCCAGGTGGAAGGATTAGATCTGGTGGGATGTCAGAGACATCCTGAAGAACCTGGAAGATCCATGGAATGATTCCGGGCGGTTCGGAGTGCTGAACCCAGACACAAAAACACCTGGGAGATGGAGCAGAGCCCCATCATGGTGATCCTGCTGTGCGCCCTGTGCGTTCCAGCGGCGCTTCCTTTGGGATCGGGAATGGAGCTTCCCTTGGGATTGGGATCAGAGCTTCCCTCGGGAGCAGGATTGGAGCTTCCCTCAGGATCGGGATCTGAGCTTCCCTTGGAACTGGGCTCGGAGCTTCCCTTGGAACCAGGCTCGGAGCTTTCCTTGGAACCAGGCTCGGAGCTTTCCTCGGAACCGCGATCGGGATCAGAGCTTCCCTCAGGAGCGGGATCAGAGGTTCCCTCAGGATTGGGATTGGAGCCACCCTTGGAACCGGGCTCAGAGCTTTCCTCGGAACCGGGATCTGAGCTTCCCTCAGAACCAGCATCGGGATCTGAGCTTCCCTCAGAACCAGGATCGGGATCTGAGCTTCCCTCAGAACCAGGATCGGGATCTGAGCTTCCCTCAGAACCAGCATCGGGATCTGAGCTTCCCTCAGAACCAGCATCGGGATCTGAGCCTCCCTCGGAACCGGGCTCGGAGCTTCCCTCAGAACCAGGATCAGGCTCGGCTCTTCCCCCGGGAGCGGAGCTCATCCCGCTGGGGCTGAAGGCCATGGTGGTGGTGAACTCCACGCCCTGCAGCGTCACCTGCGGGCTGGGCGTGAGGCAGGAGCGGCTGTGCGAGGTCAGCCCGGCCGGGGAGCGCCGCAACTGCTCCCTGGTGCGCTCGCGCTGCCTCAGCGAGTGGATCTGCGGCCTCCGGCACCTCAGCGTTCCCGAGGGAAAGCCCTTCCAGCTCACCTGCCTCTCCCCGGACGCCGCCAGCCTGGAGGGACCCAATTTCGGCTACACCTGGAGGTTCGCCCGGGGGCTCATCACCACCAACGACCTCCTGTTCCATCCCTTCCGCAATCCCAGCCCTTCCCTGAGCTTCTCGCCGGCGCTGGAGTCGCATTCCGGGACCTACCGCTGCGACGTGCAGGTGCTGAGCTCCTTCCAGCTCGTCAAGAGGATCTACTTCGGCCTCAGGGTGATCCCCAGGGATCTGGTGGATCTCGACTTCCAGAAATCCCTGACTTGGGAGCAGCAGCTGGCGGCCAACGGGGAGGAGCCGCCGGGAAACGCCACGGGCCCCACGGAGCCGGAGCAGCGGTGGAATTTTTGGGAGAAGCAGTGGTTTTATGAGGTCGTGCTGGGAGCTGGGAGTGGGGTGATCGTGGGGATCTTCTTCAGCCTCGGGCTCTGCTGCCTGGGCAGGATTTGCAGGAAAAGAGCAGCACAAGAAATGAACGGAGATTGACGCAATTCCCTGTCTTGGGCTCTTTGTTAGGATCAGGAATTCAGGGTGGGAATCTTGGGATCGTCCATTTTTGGATTTTGGTGATCCTCCCCTTCCAACTCAGGACATCCCATGGATCCCATGACTATTTAATGGGATATCTAGAATTTATTTTTAACAGACACAGTTTATTATTGAATATTTTCAGCCATTTTGGAGCCTGGATTAGGAATTCAGGATGGGATTCTTGGGCTCATCCACAGTTGGATTTTCCAACTTCCCTTCTCAGGACATCCCATGGATCCCATAACTATTTAATGGGATATCTAGAATTTATTTTTAACAGACACAGTTTATTACTGAATATTTTTGGCCATTTTGGAGCCTGGATTAGGAATTCAGGGTGGGATTCTTGGGCTCATCCACAGTTGGATTTTGGTGATCCTCCCCTTCCAACTCAGGACATTCCATGGATCCCATGGAACTTAATGGAATATTTATAATTTCTTTTCAATGGACACAACTTACTGTTGAGTCTTTTCGGCCACTTTGGGGCCTGGAAAGTCAGGACAGGGCTGGAGAACCTGTGCTGGAATTCCAGCAGGTGCTTCCAGTGGAATTCTGGAATGATCCAGCTGGGATTTGCAGCACCCTGAGCCACAGCAAACAGCTCCCAGCTCCTCTAAAGGGTCTTTGCTTTACCTCGAGGTCTTTGGGGTTTTTTTAATTTAACTTCCCATCCTTATTCCTGTCAAATTTCCTCGGATTTCCTTAAATTTCTCCTGCCTTTCCAAGAATTCTGGGGGGACGGAGCTGCCCCAGGTCAGGGGTGAGAGGAATGAGGTCATTTTGTCGTTTCCCTCTGATCCCAGGTCTGCTCCCAGCTGTGGGGACGAAGGATGCCCCACTTCCCTCTGGAAGTTCATTCCCTTCCATGACATCCTGGAAAAAGCATTTTCTGGGATATTCCTGGGTCGTGCAGGGCAGGGAGCACCGGGAGGCAGGAGATGAGGGCTGGGGCTGTTTGATCCTCCCAGAGCTGAGCTCATCCCTAAAATCCCTACGGGAACAGCTCAGTGGGGTTGGGATCGTCTGTTTTTTCCCTGCTGATTAATGAGGATAAACCATTGGATAATTCCAATGAGGAATTCTGCAGGGAGTGGAATCCATGGAGGGACTTACAAAATACCCTTTCTTTTTTTCCAATTTTCTTTCCTATTTGCTGTTTGTTCCCTTTTTCCCTGCGAGCTACAGGGACACCCAAATCCAGGTTAAAATTTGAAATTTTCCCGAGTTTTTCCTTTTACCAGAACGACACAAAAATGCTTTGATATCGAAAAACATGGGTATGGAGGGAAATAATTTTATTTATTCGAATGAAAACCAAACCAGGCACTACCCAGAGCTGATTCCCAGCGGGTTTTTTTCACCTCCTGAACACGGAAAAATCGGGAATGACCCATCACAGCGGGCTGGGAGTTAATGGTCCAGAGCTGCCCCATCTGCAGGAGCCTCTCTGCTCTTTGTCATGGAAATTTCCGTGTCTTGGGCCCAGCTGGGATTCCCAAATCCAGCGGGATGAAAGCTCCGGCTCTGCTGGGGAAGTCGGAGCGGGAGCCAAAAATCTCCTTCATCTTTGGATTGTGGGGTTTTGTAATTTCTGAGGGGAGCCAGGTGCTCAGAGCAGGGAAAACGAATCCATAATTGGAGTTTTTATTTGGAGACCGAGGGCTGGGATGGCCACTGGGGTCCAGCTGTCACAAAGGGCCTTTAATGGGGTTTTTTTGGGGGGTACTCTTTGATTTTTTTGAAGGGATATCAAGGATTGGGGGTTATTTATCATAACAGGGGAAAGAAGGGAGAAGGAAGGAAAAGGGAATAGCACAGGTTGGAGCTCAGTGCAAGTAGGGAAGTAAAAACCCTTGGAAGAGCATCCCCATCCCTCCTTTTTTCCCCTCTCTCCCTGCAAAATCATCTTTTCTTAATCACTGCCCCTAAATTCACACCATAAACGGCAGAAATTTAGGGAAAAAATGTCTCTCTCTGCTCTGAATTGGTGCCTGAACTCCTTTTTCCCAATTTTTCACCATCACCTGGAGGTGAGGATGGCACAGACTCCATGGAAACCCTGGACTCCATGGAAACCCCAGGAACTCTGAACTCCATGGGAATCCTGGACTTTCTGGGAATTCTGTCTGCTCGCCATTCCGTGGTCCTGAGCTTTAGGAAGCAATCAGGGCAGATCCAGGGAGCAGAGGGGCTGTGAAGAAATCCCTGGGATCTCCTCAGGCTTCCCTCAGCCAAGGAACGTTGGTGTCACTCATTGGGTGGCAGCAAAAACAACCCCATAAATCGATTTTGGGGCTTCCTGGCTCCTCCATCCTCTGCTCCTGGAGCTGTTACCCCATTCCCTGATCCACTGGGATAGAATTCCTGTTCCCACCTTTCCCTCTGGCTGCTGATGTCCCTGCAGGGTGACCAGTGCTGTCCCTGCAGAGTGACCAGTGCTGTCCCTACAGGGTGACCAGTGCTGTCCCTGCAGAGTGACCAATGGTGTCCCTGCAGAGTGACCAATGGTGTCCCTGCAGAGTGACCAGTGGTGTCCTTACAGAGTGACCAGTGGTGTCCCTGCAGAGTCACCAGTGCTGTCCTTACAGAGTGACCAGTGGTGTCCCTGCAGAGTGACCAGTGGTGTCCTTGCAGAGTGACCAGTGCTGTCCCTGCAGAGTGACCAGTGCTGTCCTTACAGAGTGACCAGTGGTGTCCTTGCAGAGTGACCAGTGCTGTCCCTGCAGCTCCTGGGGACAGGGCAGGAGCTGCCCCAGCACAGCTGAGCCCGGAGCTCCGGGATCTTTGGGATCAGCAGAGGCTGGAGCTGGGCAGGGCTCCTTCCCTCTCTCCATCCTTCATCCTTCCCTCTCTCCATCCTTCATCCTTCCCTCTCTCCATCCTTCCTTCATCCCTCCCTCTCTCCACCCTCCCTCCAAATCCCCTGAATTCCACTCCTCTCCCTGGCTCTGCACACCTTTAACCCCTGGGCTGTATTTTAGGAAGCTCACAGAGGTTTTTAAGGAGGATTCCAAGCCTTTTCCTCCCGTTGGTGGCCCTGGCAGGGCTTTAAGTGTAGATTTTTGTCGTTTCCCAAGGTCCGAATGCCGGATCCGCAGGTGCAGATCCTTCCCCGTGCCTCTCCCAAGCCTGGATTAACGGAATGGCAGAAGGGGCTGCCCAAAACAGGGCTTAACAAAGCCTGAGCTGCCCTGTCTGGAGAGGGATTTCCCTGCCACCACCTGGGCTAAAAAGGGCGAGGAATTGGCATTTAAAGGGAAAACTGCACCTCAGGGCCCAGCCAGGGAATTCCAGGGTCGGGATTGCCCAGGCTGGCACGGTTTTCTCTGGGATTGAGGAATCACAGCCAGGGAAAAGTCCCTAAAACCCCCCTTGGGATGGAACCAGCAGCAACACCAACCAATTCTCGTTAACTTTGGTCAACTGCTTTACTGGGAGACAGAGATTTCAACAGGCAACATCGATTCCCAGCCAGTCCTGTGAGTGCTCAGCTCAGCATTCCTGCTTTTCCCAGCCTCTGGAGCAGAGGGGGCTCCCCCGGCAGCCGTCGGAGCTGGAATCCAGAGCCTCTTCCTGGCTGGATCTCAGCCTTTGCAGTCCCAATCCGAGCCTGGAATTTTGGCTGGATGAATTCTCAGTGCAGGGAGATGAATCCGAGTCCAAATTTTCCTTGTTGTCCCCGTGGTGGCTTCCTGGAGTCTCCCGTTCCTGTTTTAATTTTGTCATTTTCTAAAATTCCTTCTTTAAGCCCCTCTGAAATTGGATTTACTGACACCTCCATTTTTAGGCAGAGGTGCCCGAATTAGGGATTCTGGGAAAGGATCCCCTTCTCCCAAAGAGGCAAACAGGGTGACAAATCCCCAAAAAGCACATGGGATATGGGAAAACACGGAATTTGCACCTCACAGCTGAGACAAGCACCAGGCTGGGGCTGCAAGTGAACACCAGAGTAGTAAAAAAAGCTTTTCAGGCTGGGGCAGAGCTTGACCCTCCTGTGGATTTGTCTCCTTGGGCTGGTTCCTGCAGGGTTTTTCTCTTTTTTTTTTTGTGGGAAAAAGGATCAATCCCATCCCACAAAGGCTCCGAGCTGGCTGTGGTGGGATGGGTGTGGAACATGCTGGTCCCTGAACTCCTCAGTCCCCGTCCCCCCATGGAATTCACTGTACAGAGTTTAAAAAAAAAGTCAAATTTAGCAGTCTGGTTATCTCATACATGGCTTCAGTAAGGCAGAAAACCTATGGATACAGTGAGGGCGGGGGCAGCTGGCTGCAGAATTCCCGGAGAATTCTTCATTTTCCTCGTTTTCCTTAAAAAACATTTAATCGGTTAAAGACCCATGTCTTGTATGAAAGCTTTTCTTCCTCCAAACAAACAAAAAAAAAAAAGCTCTTTTTAATTCCTTCCTCCCTTCCAACCGCGTGGTGCAATCCTCTCCCCGAGGTGGGATTTGTGTCATTCCCATGGGATTGGGAGGAGCCGTGTCCGGAGCCGCGTCCGGGGCGCGCTCAGAGCTCCAGGGAGCTGACCAGGGCCACCAGCAGCAGGGAGTTGGTGGTGACGACCACGACGTGTGGCGCTGGCCTCGTCCCTGAGTCCTCCACCATCATGCTCGTCCCTGGGAAAACACGGAATAGGGATGGGGCTGTGGGGTGGCACGGACACCCCGGGGATCTTGAGGGAGGTTTTGTGGGGTTTTTGGTGTGTTTGGCGCTGGTAGAACTCCTGGGAATGCTGGGAACGGGAATTTGGGCGCTGGGAATTCGCCCCTGGATTTAGGGAGTTCACTGGAGCTGCGGCCCCACAGAGCTGGGATTTCACTCTTAGTGGAAGACTTGAATCGTTTTTAGCTCTTAAAACGATTTCTGGGAAGTTGGGTGTTGTGGGGTCTCGAGGCTGCAAATCCTAAAGTTGGGTCAGGCTGGACTGAGCTTGGGAAGAGGAGTGGGGAGAAGGAGAGTCAGGAATTCCTATGAGTGAACAGCACAAGGGAACCAAGGGCTGATTCCAGGAAAAAAACAATTCCAGAAAGGACCAATTCCAGAGTCTCAGCCTAAAACACTGCGGGAGGATGTTCTCCTGTGGCCCTGGAAGGGAGAGTGGGATTTTAAACCACAATTTACTGGGATCATGCTGAGGCCTCCTGCTGGGAAGGGGTGGACGGGAGGTGTCCGGTGGGTGAGCTCCAGGGTCTTGGAGAACCTTGGAAAGGGGAATTTGGTCATGGAGAGGGTGTGGTCAGGGAGTGGGTGTGGCCAGAGGAGTGGGTGTGGTCAGGGTATCACATGGATGGGTGTGGTCAGTGGAGTGGGTGTGTCTAGTGGAGTGGGTGTGGTCAGAGGGGCAGCTGTGGCCAGAGGAGTGCATTGGTGGGTGTGGTCAGTGGAATGGGTGTGGTCAGTGGACCACACCTGGATGGGTGTGGTCAGATGAATGGGTGTGGTCAGTTGAGTGGGTGTGGTTGGAGAAGCACATGGATGGGTGTGGTCAGTGGAGTGGGTGTGCCCAGTGGAGTGGGTGTGGCCAGAGGGGCACATGGATGGGTGTGGTCAGAGGGGTGGGTGGGGCCAGAGGGGCACATGGATGGGTGTGGTCAGAGGGGTGGGTGGGGCCAGAGGGGCACATGGATGGGTGTGGTCAGAGGGGTGGGTGGGGCCAGAGGGGCACATGGATGGGTGTGGTCAGAGGGGTGGGTGGGGCCAGAGGGGCACATGGATGGGTGTGGTCAGAGGGGTGGGTGGGGCCAGAGGGGCGGGTGTGGCCGGAGGAGCACGGGTACCGCTGTTCCGGAGGATGTGAACTTCTGCCGGGGTCCCGTCCCCGCCGGGCCCGGTCACCCGGATCTGGACGAAGGCGTGAGTGAAATCCTCAGGGATGGGGATGTCGATCTGGCTCTTGCTGGCCAGGTACAGGGTGGGGGCCGAGTGGGAATCCTGCCTGTAGAGCATCTGTGGGAAGAGGGAATGCTGAGCTCCTGTTCCCTGTGAGTTCCTTGGATCACCTCCAGGAGAAGCCCAGCCACGCTGGCCGTACCTTGTACCCCGTCACCGCCGACTCGTCTGCCTTGGCCACCACGGGGTCCCACTTGATGCTGACTGTGGAGCCAGAAAAAGTCCAGGAGATGTTCCCAGGTGGCCTTTTTGGTGCTGAGGGATGCGAAACCAGACAGGAATTGGGTAAATGAGGGAGGAGAAGGCTGTGCTGGTCCCAGCCATCCCCTGAGCTGTCACCGCTGTGGGGCGTCGAGAGGACATCAAACAAGAGCACCACGATCAAAGTCAGGGTGATTTTGGGGGATCCTGTGGAAAGCAGAGGGGTCAGGGCTCACTCACGAGGTCTCGTGGTGGTGACGTTGGTGGCGGGGCTGGGGGGGCCGGTCCCTGCCCGGTTGTAGGCTCGCACTGACACGTGGTAGTCGGTGTTGGGGTGCAGGCCGGTGACGTGAGCCGATGTCACCAACCCCGCTGTCCTCACTCTGTCAGCCGCCTCCTCCTTGTCCCCGTCCTTCCAGTACCGGATCTGCATGGAATGGGTTTAGGAAGAAGAGATCTGCAAATCCCAGGTCAGCCCACCCCGAAGGGCCTTTGGGTGTTTGTTTCCGTGTACTTTGCTTTGTGCGTGCCCAGGAATGAGGCCACGGCCTCCCGGGAAAGGCAGGCAGGGAAAATGGGATGATTCCCTTTAATCTCTCCTGAGAGAGCGGTGCCAGCCCCATTAGAACCACGTGGTGAGAATTATCCCCCACCTCTGGAATCAAAACATTATTTCCTTTCACCTCACATAACCCGGGGGAATTTTCCTTGCTGGGCTCTCGGGGTCTCCCATTCCCATTGGAATCTCCTACCTCGTATCCCAAAAGCACTCCGGTCACTTCTCCCTGCTCCACGGGCTCCCAGGACACATCCATCTCTGAGGACAGGACCGACTTGGCAATGACCCTGTAAGGAGCTGCTTTGGGTTCTGAAAAACAGGAATAAAATCCTTTTCCTGACTTTGGGCCCCGTTGGGAACAAAAGGTTTTCCCGCAGCATCATCCCTGGCAGGCAGCTGCTGTTGTGTTACGGAGCGAGGGGAAGGGATTTAGAGACTTAGGAGGACAAGGAGGGCCACAGCTGTGAGCTCTGGGATCCGTGTCTGCCCCGAGGCTGTGGGGCAGCTCTGGGCTCAGGGAATCGTCACGCTGAGGGTTTGGAGGAGTAGAGGAGCCAAAGGAACGTCCGAGCTCCCGGACGGACACGGATCTGCAGGGGTCTGGCTGAGGAAAGGCTGGACAAAACGGCGAATTCCGAGTCTGTGCATGGATTGTGGAATGGTTTGGGTGGAAGGGACCTTAAGGCTCATCCAGTGCCACCCCTGCCATGGGCAGGGACACCTTCCACTGTCCCAGGCTGCTCCAGGCCCTGTCCAACCTGACCTTGGACACTTCCAGGGATCCAGGGGCAGCTACAACTTCTCTGGGAATTCTATCCCAGCCCCTCCCCACCCTCCCAGGGAAAAATTCCATCCCAATCTCCCATCCATCCCTGCCCTCTGGCAGTGGGAAGCCATTCCCTGTGTCCTGTCCCTCCATGCCTTGCCCCCAGTCCCTCTCCAGCTCTCCTGGAGCCCCTTTAGGCACCGGAAGGGGCTCTGAGCTCTCCCTGGAGCCTCCTCCTCTCCAGGTGAGCACCCCCAGCTCTCCCGCTGCTTTTACCTTCCTCTGCCGAGTACACGATGGCCGTGAGGCTCTCGGGGCCCTCCCCTTTCCTGTTGTAGGCCTTGATCTTCACCTCGAAGGGGGTGTAGGGCGCGATGCTCTCGTTGCGGTACACGAAGTGCAGCGACTCCGCGTGCGGCACCCGCGCCCTCAGCCAGGCCTGGCTGCCCTTCCTCCGGAAGGACACGATGTACCCAAAGCCGTCCCCGTTCTGGTAGTCCCGCAGCGTCGGCTGGGAAGAGAGAGAGAGAGAGCCTTGGTCTGTCCAAACTGGGCTTTGGCTCACCCAAACTGGGACAGCGGTGCTGATTTCCCGAAGGAAATGTGCGCTTGGTCCATCCAAACCAGCCCTTGGCTCAACCCCGTGTCCAAAGGTGTTGTAAAGCCCGAACCAAGGGGGACTGGGACGGTGTCCAAAGTGGGATGGTGGCGCTGATTTCCTGAAGGAAATGTGTGCTTGTTCCATCCAAACCAGCCCTTGGCTCAACCCCATGTCCAAACTGGGATCTTGGCACTGATTTCCTGAAGGAAACGTGCTCTTGGTCTGTCCAAACCAGCCCTTGGCTCAACCCCGTGTTTTTTACCAGTCATTTTACTGGTTTTGCGTTACAGCTTGTAATTAGTCTTTGTACAGAGAACTCTCTGGTCACTTTGTTCCAGCTTTGGAATTTTCTGTCTTTGCTTTAAAGTTTAAAGGGCCT
Source organism: Vidua chalybeata (assembly GCF_026979565.1). Taxonomy (NCBI): domain Eukaryota; kingdom Metazoa; phylum Chordata; class Aves; order Passeriformes; family Viduidae; genus Vidua; species Vidua chalybeata. Next base: position 3,941,548 of record NC_071553.1, read on the forward strand.
CTCTTATCTCTTTGGCTTGGAAATTTGCATTCTTTCTCTTCGGCTGAGGTAGGTTTTACAAGCGCAGTAGAAACTGTATTTTACCTATGCTAGCAAGTTACTAATAATTTAAAGTAGCACATTTCACTTAAATCTAAATAGATTTTCACCTTGTAAAATGTACCTTGTAAAATACCCTGTTTCGTGCCGATTTCCCAAAGGAAATGCGCGCTTATTCCATCCAAACCAGCCCTTGGCTCAACCCCGTGTCCAAACAGGCATGGCAGAGCTGATTTCCCCCCAAAAAATGCCACGTGGTCCCACCTTGGTGCTTTCCCTGTTCCCAACTCACCGTCCAGGTGATGATGAGCTCGTTGGGAGCCCCTCCGCCGCCGCCGAGCCCGGACGGTGCCACCGTCGGTGCTGTGAGGTCCCCCCAAAAAAATCAGAGTTTGGGTTAAGGAGGTGGGAGCGATGGAGAGGAGCACAAACACGGCGTGACACCGGTGACACCGGATGGGACAGCTCCCAGAAAAGGACTGGGCTCTGTGGAACTCCAGCTTGTGCCTGACCAGGTGATTTAGGGGCATGGGACAAGGATTTGGTGTCCGAGGGGACAAGGATGGAGCTCAAAAGCGGGGATGTGGAGGGAGTTTTATTGGGAAGAAGCTGGTTTGCATTTGGTGGATTGGGTGCGGTTCTCCTGCTGTTCTCCCATCCTTTCTGTCCAAGCCGCTGGACATGGAATGAACATTCCCAGCTGGATGTAGTGCTGGCAAGTGCAGCTCTAACCCTGCTCATTTTTGACACAGAAATGGGCAAAAAGATGGAAAATCCTCTGGTGGCCTCAGCTCTGGGAGCTCTCCAGGAGATGATTCATCCCTTGGGACCATCCTGGGCAGGGACGGGGACCTGGGCTTGTCTCCACACCCACCTGCTTCCTTGGTGCGGATTTTGCTGGAGGGCAGACTGGGCTCCCCAATTCCCAGGATGTTGCTGGCCAGGACCCGGAACTCGTAATCCATCCACGGGATGAGGTTCACCACCTGCGCTGTCTCCGCGTTGCCCTCGATGTTTACGGGATCTGTAAAATCCAATAGCAGTGGAGGGGAAGGAATAGGGCGACGAGCAGCATGGAGCCAGGACTGGCTGGTGGCCGGTGGCCTCGGCGTGTCACCGGTGCCACCGTGGGGACACTCACTGGTGCGCATCTGCTTCCATTGGCTGGACAGGAGGGTCCGGGCCTCGATGAGGTACCTGGCGATGGGGCTGTGGTTGTCGAAGCCACGGCTCCAGCTCAGCTGGACGCTGGTGTCACCGATGTCCCTCACCACCACCCCCCCGGGTGGGCCTGGAGGTCCTGGAGGGATGGGAAATGTGTCTCTGACATGGAAGATCTGGAGGTTTATCACCCTGTGCATTGTGCAAGTCCTAAATTCACATTGGGCCTTTCTTTTCTGCAAGCTGGGAAGCCTCACTGAGAGCTTTAGCTCCTAAGCCTGATTGGAAAAGACCTCTGAGATGATCAAACCCAAGTTTTAGGTCAAAATAAAACCCACTGGGCCATATCACGGAGTTATTTGGTGTGAGGTGGTCACAGAGCAGCTGATGGCACGGGCCATGTCATTGCTCTGGGTTTGCCAGGAGCAGGGAATGTTCCCACAGGGAATTACCTCTGACGGTGAGCGTGGCTGACTCGGACGCGCTGTCCACCACGGTCTGGGCCGTGCAGGTGTAACGCCCCGAGTGCCGCAGCTGCGCGTTGGAGATGCTGAGGTCCCCGATGGCCTCCTTCTGCAGGGCAACCAGAGAACACGGTGGGGACAGCACCAGAAGGTGACTGGTCATTAGTCAGAATTCAGTGTGGGCTGGGTTGTGGTGAAGGTGGAGAGGAGGGAGATGGGAAAAGATCCCACCGTGGGTGATGGAGCTGGATGGATCCAGGATGGATCCAGTGCTGCCAAGGCCGAGGCTGTGCTGGGTCTGTTTGGCTTGGGATGGTGATCAAAGAGTGATCAATGAGTGAACACTGAGTCATCAATGAGTGATCAACGAGTAATCAATGAGTGAACATTGAGTGACCATTGAATGATCAATGAGAGATATTTGAGTGATCAATGAGTGATCAATGAGTAATCAATGAGTGACCATTGAGTGACCAGTGAGTGACCATTAAGTGAACAATGAGTGAACATTGAGTGACCATTGAATGATCAATGAGAGATAATTGAGAAATCACTGTTTGATCATTGAATGATCACTAAGTGATCATTCAGTGACCATTGAGGGATCACTGATTGATCATTGAGTGATCATTGAGTGGTTATTGAGTGATCAATGAGTGGTCATTGAGTGATCGTTGAGGGATCACTGAGTGATCTCTGCCTGCCTTTATCCACAGGCCTTTCCCTTTCTCCTCCAGTTTAGGAGGGGAGTGATCATGGAATCATGGAATGGTTTGAACTGGGAAGGATCTTAAAGCCCATCCCATTCCACCCCAGCCATGGCCAGGGACACCTTCCACTGTCCCAGGCTGCTCCAAGCCCCGTCCAACATGGCCTTGGACACTTCCAGGGATGTGGAATTCACAACCACTGTGGGCAAAGTGACGGAGCACGCAAACAACGAGCATGGAATTAATTTGCCACCCTTTGGATGGGCCGGAATTCCCTCTGGACTCACTGCGCTGGCTCGCCGGTAGTGCCCCTCGGACTTGTCAAAGTCGATGGGGAAATCATCCAGGGACCAGGTGAAGGTGAGGTCCATGGTGGGGTCGTGGGACGCGTGGCACTGCAGGGTGAGGTTCTCACCCACGTTGATGTCGGCGCTCGATGGTGCCAGCGTGATCTTGGTGGCATCTGCGGGCAACGAGCGGGAAGGGTCGTTAGCAGCCAACGTCCCCGTCCCAGGATCCAAACCATCCCTTCCAGCTCCTCATCCCGCTCCAACAGCTGGAGCTTCACAGGAGGAAGAGGAAGGATTAGGAAATGGAAACGCTTTCCTCAAGGGCCGTTTGTTGGTGGGTCAGGCAGAAGTTTTGCTGCTCCACCTGAAATCACTTTGATTCCCTGATTACTCTGTTTTTTGGGAGTATAAGGAGAGGAGAAACATCACATCATTCATTCTTAGCTGTTCCTTGCTTGATTGACCCCAAGTGAACATCCCTACCTCGGACAGAGAGGATTCCAGTGCTGTTGGCTTTGCCCATGAAGTTCTCAGCAAAGCAGGTGTATTTTCCCTCGTCGGATTTGCTGATGTTTTGCAGGATCAGGGTCCCGTCCGCTGTAATCGTCACCCTGCAAAGGAAGAGGAGCCACACAAAAGAATGTTAAAAGATCCGCTCCTGCTGGACATCTGGGAATTTCCACTGATTTTGGAGAAACCGGGGACAAAATCAGGCAGAAAATATCATGTAGGAGTTTGCTAGAGAAGAAATTAGAGGGCTAATAAAATTCAGGGATGCGGCAGCACATTTGGATCATCGAGTCCAGTCTTCTGGTGAAAAAAAAAAAAAAAAAAAATTTTAGCTACATTTTCTAGGTGGAAGCTGACTCTGTGCTGCTACCTGCTGCTGTTGACCAGGAGTTCTGTCCCTTTGGTCCAGAGCACGGTGGCTTTTGGTGCTGCTCGTGGTTGGCACGGGATGATGACCTTCCCGCTCCGGGCTGCCGGGATCAGGCGCTTCACCGGGTTTAGTCTAAAATCTGGAGCTAAGGCTACAGGGATAAAAAAAGAGGATTAAGGCACGATTAGAAACGCTGCCCTGGGGGGAATTTCAGCACCGTGCGAGTGGGAATGGATTTGTTGTTGGATGGCTCGGTAAGAGAAGCGAGGCAGAGCCTGGAGAGCGGGAGAAGGGAGGAATTCCTCGGCTGCCGGGTGGATCCTGATGCCTGCCAGGCAGGAATTATGTGGCACACGAGTGGGACGGAGCGATGGGAATGACCCTAACAAGTGCAAGGTCTTTGAGAGACACAACAACAGCTGCTTTGGAACATGTCGAGGATAATCTCTTCAATATCCTGACCAACGCAGACATCCAGCTTGCCTGAAACTCCTCCTGGAACTGCAGATGGAATCGGGATTTACCTGTTGGCCTCGCTGTGTTAATGCTGAGCAGTTGGTGCTCAGGGCCTTTAATTTATCTTTGGCATCTCCACGAGGAGATGAACTTTTGGACTAATATGGAACAAGTTCGGCAGCAGTCCAGCTCCAGTCATCAAACCAGGTGGAATGGAGGCTGAACTCTTTTTTTTGGACCTCTTTCCTCCAAAAGAGAGGAATTTGTAGTGGAAGAGAGGTCTTAGTGCTGCTGCTGGGTGTCCTGTCCACTTCCTGTGGCTAAACGGAGTTTTTTGTCCACTTTCACACAGAATTTATACAGGATTTAGAATTTCAAGGCTTGCACAGTGTCTTGTTGAGCTAGAAACTATTTCAATGGTGAGCAAAGCAGTTTTTGCCTGCTCTTATCTCACTGTGACATCACAGTGTCAGGATCACATCAGGATATTAGGAAGAGATTTTTTCAGTGTCCCATTGGAACCCAGAGCTCTGGGAAAGGAGGAATTACCTTGCACTGTTAATTCAGCACTTGCATAAACTGTGCCATGCTTGTTCTCAGCCACACACTGATACATGCCAGAGTCCTCCAGGACTAGCTTGGAAAATCTCAGCTCTCCACCGCTCACTTCGATGCGGTTCTGTGCAAACAAGAGGATGAACCCATTAGATGAGAAAAACAAAACAAAACAAAAAAAAATGGAACTCAGTCCTCAGCTGGGTCAGGGTTGAGTTTCGTCACAGACTCCTCGGGGTGGCCTGGTTTTCCACGGGGGAAAACGCAGGATTTGTTTTTATGTCTGTGCGGTCACTCCCCCGTGTCGCCGTGCTCTGTTTGCCGAGACACCTGAGCAGCAAGGTGCAGGTGACACCAGGACACCAGGACAGGCACGAGGCTCTGTTTGTCCTCCCTGCTGGCCGGCTGTGAGTCCCTGCAGCTGCACGAAGCAATGGCTGGGATGGCAGCGCCAGGAGAGGCGATTTGGGGATGGTGCCGTCGCTTCGCAGCCCGATGGGGGCACATGGAGGAGGGGATGCGGGGTGAGAACCAGGGCGGGGATGCAGGAGCGAGGCAGGAGGAGGGGCTGGGGCTGGAGGAGCGGGATCAGAGCTGGCTGGGGGGTACCTGGGATGTCAGGGGCTGCCCATCCCGCAGCCACCGCACCGTGGGCCGGGGCTTGCCCGAGGCCACGCAGCTCCAGCGCAGGTCGGACCCGATGTCGGCCTCCGTGTCCGAGATCACGTCCAGCCATTCGGGCTGGGCTGCAGGGGACAAGAGAGAGAGGGCAGAGCCAAGGAGCTCAGCTGAGAGGTGGCAGTGCCAGGCTGGCAGAAGGACGTCCCTGTGCCAGCGCTGCCAGCACAGGCGTTGGCACAGCGGGATCTGCCTCGGGAGCAGCCCCGGCCTTTTGTGCAGTGAGAGGCACGGCCGGCTCCTGCTGTGCTCTAGGGCGGAATCCAGGTCTGAGGAATTGGTTTCTCTTCTTAAGGGTAAATTCAACCATTCCTGAACCATCAAATCATGGAATGGTTTGGGTTGGAAAGAAGCTTCAAGATCCTCCAGTGCCCCCCTGCCATGGGCAGCAACACCTTCCACCATCCCGGGTTGCTCCAAGTCCTGTCCAACCTGGCCTGGAACACTTCCAGGGATAGGGAAGCCACAGCCCCTGTGCCACCATCCCCATCCACCCTGTGCCAGGGCCTCACCACTCTGACAGTAAACAATTTCTTCCTGATATCTCCTCTGAACCATCCCTCTCTCAGCTTCGGGCCATTCCTGAACTTCAGGAAAAGCTGGAATCAGGATGAGACAACCAGGTTAAGTTTTTTAGCTTGACTAGATCTGCTCAACAGCTCAGAGCATTACCCCTGGTGGAAGCTCCTCAGGCTTGGAGAGGATCTTGAGCGCGAGCCAGGTTTGATTTTAATCGCTCTCCTTCCTTCCCTGGTTCCCTGATGTTTGCTGTGATGATTTCAGAGCCCGTTAAGATCCCTCTCTCTCTCTCCCCCTTGTCACAGCCCAAATGTGCCCACCGAGGAAAGGTTTCCCCGATCCCTGCAGCTCTTGGGCTTTGCAACTCCTTTAATTAGGGCTGGTAAGAGGCAGGATTAGAGGGGGTGGTTTTAGTCCCAGAGCCTCAGACCATTGCCTGGGGCACCTTGGTGTGCTCTGGGAAGTTAAAATGTGTTCCCTGGGTGAAGGACACGTGTAAGTGTTTTGGACACATTGTTTTGGGTGAAGGACACATGTTTGGATGTTTTTTTTTTGGATGGACACATGTTTGTGTCCCCGTGGAAGAAGGACACGTGTTGGATGTGTTCCGTGGGTGAAGGACACGTGTTTGGATGAAGGACATGTTTTTGGATGTGTCCTCTTGGATAAGGGACACGTTTGGATGTGTCCCCTTGGATAAGGGACGTGTTTGGATGTGTGTGTCCTCTTGGATAAGGGACGGTTTGGATGTGTCCCCTTGGATAAGGGACGTGTGTGTCCCCTTGGATAAGGGACGTTTGGATGGTCCCCTTGGATAAGGGATGCTTGGATGACGTTGGATCCGTGGATGATGATGCGGCCCTGGTGGGTGTCCCTCCCTTTGGCGTTTTCCGCCTCACACTCGTACGTCCCCTCATCCTCAAATCCAGCGTGCTGGATCTGCAGCAGGGGCTCACTGCCGATCCACTTGGAGGACTGAGGCCCATCCAGCTTCCTCCACTTGATCCGGGGCACGGGGCTGCGGAAAAGCCGATCTGGTGAATCCGGGCTGAGCTCAGTCCCCGCGTGGCCACCCCGGTCCTGTCCCACCGGGCCTTGGTTTTGGCCAGGCCCTCCCTTTTCCCGTTTCCTTCCATCTCCGGTCTTCCACTGGAGGTTTGGAAGTTCTGCTGTTCCCTCCCCATCCCGATCCACGTGGAGCTGCACTCACTTTCCAAAGGCGAAGCACTCCAGGGTCACCACCTGCCCGGTCAGAGCGTAGGTGTCCGCAGGGAACCTGGCCTTGATGCTGGGCGGGAACTGCCTGGCATCTGCCACAGGGAAAACACCGCTCAGGGGACCTGGGTGACACCGAAATGCCACCCAGGGGGTCTCAAAGGGCAGAGAGACCCATGAGGTGACTTCCCAACCCTTTGTGTGTTTGGGTGAGGGGACAGAGGTTCCATTTTCTTTTTCAGACAGCTCTTGCTGAAGTGTCTAAAAATCTCTTTTATAACATCTCAGGGCTCTGCAATTCCCGAGAATCCCAGAATCCTGGAATGGTTTGGGTTGGAAGGCCCTTAAAGCCCATCCAGTCCCACCCGTGCCATGGACAGGGACACTTTGCACTATCCCAGGTTGCTCCAATCCGTGTCCATCCAGGCCTTCCTCCTGTTTAATTCCCTTTTCCCTGTTCCAGAATTATCCTTTAAAAATAAAGAAACCCCATGGATGGAGTGGAAACACGGAATCTTGGAGAGAGAGCTGCTTCCCTCCCACCCCAGCCCATCCATGTTTTTGAAGCTCTTAAGAGAGGCTGGAGGTTGATTTGGGTGCTGCGGGGCCCAAATGCTTTGCGGGGTTTGTTAATTCGGATTTTTCCCATAAGAATTGGCGTTTCTGGGACAATCCAGGAGCACTGACCCTCTGCAGCCAGGCTGAGGCGGGAGAACTTGCTGAAGACACTCTTGGTGATGAAGTCGATGTGGCTCGTGGCAAAGCAGGAGTAGTTGCCCAGGTCCGAGGCCTCCGTCTTGGCAATGTAAAGGTTGCCCGTGGTCTGGGAGATGAAACGTCTCCCGTCGGCCGGGATGAAATTGGGGAACTCATTCAGGAGCCACCGGTAGGATAAACCTGGGGGAAAAAGGAAAGGAATAAACTGGACAGGTTTGTCCTCCCAGCTGGGATGGACCCAGTGGGATTCCAGGCTGGAATTGGCCCTTGCACGGACACTCCCAAGTCCTGCCTCTGCTTTGTTGCGTTACAAACTCTGAATTAACCCCAAATTTACTTCCATGAAATTCCCAGAAAATGTGGGAACCCCGTGCTCTGCCGTGTCCCACTTACCTGGGTAGTGGGGCGGGGGGCTGCACGTGAACATCACCCCCCAACCCTCAGTGATCTTCACGGGGTCCCGCTCTTCCGCCGAGAATTCCTGCAAAACTGAACACAGGCAGAGTGAAACCTGGACAGAAAAATACAGCTGGAGGAACCCCTGCGCTTTCTCTGCCCCTCCTCGGGTGGGTTTGTGCAGAGGGAGACCCAAAAATGTCATTAGCTTTTTCCATAATACTCCAAATTATCCAAACTCTCCAAATCTCTGTGGAAGAGAGTTTTCTCCACGGGGTGATGTGTTGGAGAGATTCTCTCCAGCCTTTTCCCAGGCAGGCTCGGTTTAAGCCCAGCCTAACTGGGGTTGTGTTTAATTTACCTGGCCGTGCCAAACTTACAGCCAAAGCGGAGCGAGGCTTCCCTGCTCACCACGGTGCCCCTGGAATTGGATGCCACGCACTGGTAGGAGCCGGAATCCTTGGCTTTCACGGGGTTGCTGATCACCAAATCCCCGGCCACCAGCCTGTAGCGGGAATCCGGCTCCAGCTTCAGCTCCGTGCCGTTCATCTTCCACCTGCCAGGAGAAACGGAGAGGGACAGGGATAAATGCCCACGGCCACGCTCATGGGGCTGGGCCTGGTGCATTTCCAGCTGGAGTGGATTTGGATCTGAGCTGTGCCCCGGGAGGGGTGGAACATCCCAGAATCCTGGGATCACTGAAGCTGGAAAATCCCTGTGGGATCATTGAGTCCAGGCTGTGCCCGATCCCCACCCTGAGCACTCAGTGCCACCTCCAGGTGCCACCTCCAGGGATGGGCACTCCAAACCCCCCTGGGCAGCCCCTTCCAGCCCTTTCCATGAGGAAATTCCTGCTGGTGTCCCCCTGAGCCTCCCCAGCACAGCCCGAGGCCGTTCCCTCTCCTCCTGTCCCTGTTCCCTGGGATAAGATCCCAAATCCCCCCTGGCTGTCCCCTCCTGGCAGGGAGTTGTCCAGAGCCAGAAATTCCCCTGAGCCTCCTTTTCTCCAGGCTGAGCCCCTTCCCAGCTCCCTCAGGACTCTCCAAACCCTTCCCAGCTCCCTCAGGACTCTCCAAACCCTTCCCAGCTCCCTCAGGACTCTCCAGACCCTTCCCAGCTCCCTCAGGACTCTCCAAACCCTTTCCCAGCTCCCTCAGCTCCTCACAGGAGAAGGAATCTCATTCCCAAGTCAACAATTTTCCATGGGTAGAAGTGGAGGGGAGGAAGCAGAATTCTGGATGTTTCTCTCCCGCTCCAGGTGCAGAGGGAGCCCCGAGCTCACCTGTAGGTGGCGGGAGGATTGGCCCGTGCTCGGCAGGCCAGGGTGACCTTTTCTTCTGCCGAGCCCTCAGGGAAGAGGGTGGGACGGCTGCTCCTCGAACACCGGCCCGTAGCTCCTCATGCCGCTCTGGGCTTGGCACCAAACTGCGGGAGAGGGGAAAACCTGCTCAGCTCCGCTCGGCTTTTCCTAAAAAAAAACCCCCCTCCTTTTCAGTTTTGTAGGGCGTCCCCAGCAGCGAGGAGGAGAGAAGGAGCAATGTGACAACCGCACCCCATCTGTCAGCACAGCCCGGGCCTGGCTGTGGGAACACAGCTGCCTCTCCCGCCGAGCATCCCGCACCATTCCCGCCCTTCCAGAGGGACCAGCGGCCCTGGGGACTCGTGGAGGAAGGAGTAGGGACCTCCTGGGGCACCACAAGTGGAGCTGGGAATGTCCCCTTGTCCCTGAGGTTCCTCCTCTGCCTGCGCAGACTTTGCCTGGTTCATTCTTCCAAAATCCTCTCCCAGGGGGAGGGAGGAGAGGGGAGAACCAGGATCTTTACGGCTCTGGACACACCTGGCAGGTCCCCCCTGTCCCTGCAGCTCCACCGGCTCCTGGCACCTCAAACCAGTTGGTTGCTTGTGTGGAAACCAGAGCAAACCAGTAGACACCAGTGCAAACCAGTACAAACCACTCTGCTCCGTGGCTGGGATGAGCCTGAAGCTGCTTTTGGGGTGTTCAGACTCCAGAATTGTCTCTGGTTTTGAGAACGGGGAGGAACAAGAGGGACAAAGGCCCCACCTGCCTGATCCACACCACGCCTGGGCCACCCTTTGGGGACAATGTGCCACCGGGAAGTGCCAGCTGCCTTCGTGTGTCAGAATTCCAAATTCCAGCAGATCCCTCTCACACAGGGGAATCCCAGAACCCCAGGCCGGTTTGGGTGGAAAAACCTTAAAGCTCATCCCGTTCCACCCCTGCTTGAGCTGGGACAGCTCCCACAGCCCGGGGTGTTCACTGGAAGGGACACTGCGAGCCAGAGCCAGGCAGAATCCGCCTGGAAATCTCTTTCTTGCAGGAACAGCCGGTGGGATAATTGCCAGCACGTCTGTCCTGGCCGTCCCCGTCCCCCCTGGAGACGCCTGGCCCTTATCAGGGAAGGAGCCACCAGCATGATAAGCTCCGAGCTGCTTCCCCGGCTCCGGGATCCTTCCTGCTCTGTAATGAATTAATGAGCGTCTCCAACCCGCTGTGCCAACGCCAATCTGTCTCCTTCCCCCCCTGCCCAGCGGGGCCGCTCCTAAATGAAGCGATTCCCGAGGCGGGATGTTTATGGAGGAGTCACTTCCAGCCGGGAACGGCCTGGGGATCAGCGGGGGCAGCCCTTGACCTGCAGCTCCCGGGGTTCGCCTCGCGTTCCGGCTGCTCCGGGAGGAGGCTGGGAAGGGATGGATGGGGAGGGATGGGGTGGGAGAG